>NW_013669722.1:46747-64365 GCF_000517525.1 Limulus polyphemus
CTTTACTATAGTAAGGAGTTCCTTCCATGTTACACAGTAGTTCCTCTCTGGTTTACTTAAAACCATACTGAAGTAGGCCACCACGTTAGTTTTCTGAGACAACAATCCTCCAATTCCGACATTACTAGCATCACAATCCAATATATACGGCAGTGAGGGATCTGGAAGCTTTAAAAGTGGAGCAGAGGCCAATTTTTCAAACTATCAGCAGTTTCTTGGTAAGTATGACAGCCTTAATGGTTTAATTATATTCAACATGTTGTTATGGTACATGTGCATCAATCACAATTAATATATAGCTTAAAACCTATGTTCAAAGATTTTCCGTTCCAAAAAAAGAATATCCATTGTGGATAATACAGTGTTCTAGGGGCTACTTTGAACTGACCTAGGAGCTTTGTGAAAATACATCATGAGCAACTGATAATCAGTTGTGTCAAAACATTAAGAGCAAGAGTATTGGCAGCTGATGTAAGACAGTTCTTCAAAAACATGAAGCAGATGATTCAAAACGAGGATGGAACAAAGGTTTTGCCAGAGAATATATACAACTATGATCAGACCAACCTTTCGGACAGCCCTGGGACAAAGATATTTGTGTTCAAGAGAGGAGTGAAGTACCAAGATAGAATAAGAGACAGCATAAAAGCAGCAATATTCATTATGTTTTGTGGTTCTTCTACCAGAGATATGCTACCACGTTATGTGGTCTATAAAACAGAGCAGAGTACTTGGATGGAAGGTGCCCCTTGGTTTGAAACTGTCTTTGTCCCTCATGTTAAACACCAATAAGGTCAAAAGGTATTACTTGGATGCAATCTTAGTAGCCATTTTAGTGAAAGGGTGTTACAGTTACCAGCAGAACACAACATTCGTTTTGTATGCTTTCCTAGCAACTCAACACACTTAATGCAACCAATAGATGTTTCTTTCTATGGTCCACTAAAGAAGTCATGGAGGAAAGTGCTTGACAGTTAGAAGGTAAGCACTCTGAGCAAGTCACAGATTCTATCAAAAGAATTAGCAGTGAAAACCTGGTTGCAGGCTTGATCCTGGTAAAGTTCTGAACAAACTCCCAGATGGTACACATCATCCCAACATGGTGTCACTCGCCCATCTCTACTTTCTAGTGTGTTTCGTTTTTTAAAAAAAGTTATTTAATGTTCAATGTAACCCCTGTTGCAGTATTTCTTTGAACACAAGTTGTAATATCATAGTTGTTCAAAGTAACCCCCAAGCTGGGGGCAACTTTGAACCCTCAGA
This sequence comes from Limulus polyphemus, assembly GCF_000517525.1. NCBI lineage: Eukaryota > Metazoa > Arthropoda > Merostomata > Xiphosura > Limulidae > Limulus > Limulus polyphemus. The sequence continues at coordinate 48,011 of NW_013669722.1, forward strand.
AAATAAAAAAATAACTACTAGTAAATAGTTACAATTTTCATTTCATGATTATATTGAAAGATCTAAATAATGTCCACGTTAAAATGAAGTTACTGTTCCAAGCATCTTCAAGCTGCAAATGCTACACACAGAGCTGATGAGAAGGGGGGGGGGTTCCTCCGAGGCCCGGCAGTAGGATATTCCACTAACAAAAGCATACTACTAAATGAGCTAAATTGATTACTGGTTTTTCATGGATTCGTGAAGAATTTTGTCACCTAAATTTCTTTTATGAAAAATCAGAAAAATTTAATATATAGAATGAAAGGAGGGCCCGATGATATTACTGACCCCAGGGCTGGGCTAGAAAAGAAAAAAAACTGTTCAAAGAAGCTCCAGTTGACGGTACTTCACAAAAAGCCGTTATATTGGTGAGACAAACAGACAACTTCCTATTCATTTGTGGGAACTATTTAAAATCTCCATCTCATACGTCTAGGTAAAATCGTTCTTTTGATTCTTCTCAAATAAAAATCCTCAGCAGAGAAGACAACATTAACAGAAGAAAAATAAAAGAATCTCTATTAATAAAAAAACATAACCCTATTCTTAACAAATACAAAGGTGTTCCTTTATGTCTATTTTATTTTTAATCATTCCATTCTTTTGTATATAGAACGAATTTCAATACTTAGACTCGGGCCTTAAAGTTTTATTTATTATACCTAAATTTGAATGTTCATTGATAAATTACTTTAATGTTACACTTCCTTAGTCATACGCTTGTAGATTACTATTGTTATAGATCCTCAGATGATTATTTATTAAATTATGTTAGCCTCAGTTTTTGTATCCACCTGGTGAATAAAATAAACAAAAGTTTTACTACTATGTACAACCGATAAAAACTTGTATGAATTTTAAGAACCTAGTTCTTTCTAATATTTAATTCAACCAGTCAATATTTTTGTGCCATTGCTAAGACATTCTGAAGAAACATTAATTTAGAGATATTTTAATGCATATGTCTAACATTAAGCAATCTTATTGGAAACAATAATACTAATTAGGTTAATGATACTTTTAGTTTTATTACTGGCCATAGGTCTTTTTAGTTCAATTTAAATTTTAGCCTTCTTTAAGAAAAACTTATGCTATTATTTAATATACACTTTTCTATATCTTTATCACTTGTTAAACTTAACCTTTCTGTTATTTTTGAAACAAAAAAAAATGTTTTGTCTAGATAGGTTTGGTTATAGAACAAACAGGAGAAGCAATGCTGGTTGAGAAGCACATTCCTTTCACGGCTGTACCACTTACTACGCTGAAAACCATTGCCATCCGTGTAACTCCTTTACACTATGCTCTCACTACCTGTTACTGAGAGAAAAAGTTAACCAAGAGAAACCTGACAATCTCACTGATTAGCAGCTATCTGCTTTTATCTGGGAGAGTTAAATGAACAATATTCACTCTGGAGTGACAGAAATACTCTAAGCAAGGGTGAATCTGTGGGAAATTTGCTTTTAAAAGTCCATATAATTGCTTAATATTGGACTATGTCATTGGAAATAACACTTTCCACACTGAACACGATTTTAGCTTTTTTATAACTTTTTGGCACAGTTTAATATTAAAAAACTCACATTTTTTAAAAAAAACAACGATTATCTTGTACACAATTCTATAAAAATGAAACTGTTGAGATTGAGATTTTTTGCACTTTTTATCCTGTACAGTAAGTTATTATATTTTAGTAATTTGGAAACAATCTCATACACTTTAAATGTTTCGTCGTATACTACTGCGTCATCCTCAGGAGTGTAATGTTTTGCAAAAACAACACTTATTTATACAATTATGAAGTCACCAATTTACATATTAAACAAGTTCACGCCATCTACTGACAACATTCTCACCAAGCCCATCATCCTTATTTGTTTTTAGTTAAGTACAAAGCTACACAAAGGGCTAACTGTACTCTTCCCACCATGGGTACCAAAAACCTAATTCTAGGGTTGTAAGTCCACAGACATACCGCTGGCCTACTAGGGGGGCATCCTTATTCAATAATTTGAAATTAACTTTTTAATATTTCATTATCTCAATAGATATGCGTATATTCAAGTTAAAAACTGTAATATTACTATTTCACCTTTAGCAGAACATGAAAATAATCATGCAATTCATTGGAAATTTTTTTTTATTTTAGCACAACCTGGAAATTTAATTGGTGTGTATATATGTGAATCTATGGTGATAATTAAATGTAAAAAAATAAATTTAAATTATTCAATAAGGATGATGGAAATGTCAGTAGATGACGTGAAATTCTTTATTGTTTACCACTTTTTATCCTGTACAGTAAATTATTGTATTTAGTATTTTGGAGACTGGAAACAATCTCATTTTTATAGAATTGTGTGTAAAATAATCGTTGTTTTTTAAAAACTGAGTTTTTTAACATGGTTTTAGCTATTTAAGGACAATAGGCCTTTTTAAAAAGAAGAAACAAAATAATGTGTTATATATATTTCAGTTTTATTATATACACTTTTTATTTCTGTTAATAAATTTTATTAATTATAAAAAAAAAAATTGGCAAAGACAGCCATAGTTCTTTTGAGCCTAAAAGACTAAAACATTAACAGCTATTCATTTTACTCATGCTGTCAGAAGTCATTGAACACCTTGGATCTCTATTACAAGACAAATACAACATTTATGGACACTTATTTTAATTTGACCTGGTACACATTGCTCACATAATTACAAAAAAAAGTTGTTTCTTCTTGCACATCATGACAAAATACCAACAATTTATATAACTTTATACACTATATGATGAAAAACTTAAAGCAAGTGAATAATACTTTTAAATAGTCTTTAAACCAAACGTTTAGGACTTATTTGCTTGTGATTTTTGACTAGGTTAAAGGAACTTTAAAGGTTAATATAGTCAGAGAATTAATTTGTTTATATAAAACATAAAGTTATAATTGCTCTTAAAAAAAATCATTGTAAACAGACTAATTATTTCTTATTACACACAATTTTATATTCCAGACTCGCAGAGCAGTAATTAAATAAACATCTACAATAAACAATCAACCAAGATGCCAAATACATACGGCATTTTTTGCAACTGCAATTTAAAATAAAATTTGGTTAGGGAATTGCACAACCATCAAAAACTTGAACTGTAATCAAGTTAGGTTTCTCTTTTAAAACCTCAAGTCAAACAGCCTGATATGTCAGGTGCATCGTTTGATAAATAGAAAGTTAACATTGCACAAAAAACTCTTGAATAAAACTTGATTTTGGAAATTTTGTGGTAAATTTTCATGTGATGTCAAACTATGCTACAAGACAGAAAGATGTGTATATCAAATAACCTAAATCAGGGTAATCCTTATTAGCAAGTAAAATTTCAGATTATAAATTTAGAGGCTGCTCAATGAGGATGAGATTCTAGTCTATAGTGACCTGGTACTGTATGTACTATGTAATGTAAAAAACATATTAGTTATGTATTACAAATGATTTATTTAAAGTATATTATTATTTTTTTGCATGTACATATATAATATAATTACAGAAATTTATGGTTTTTATATTATTTTGGTGTGGTTAGTCACTTTTTCATTGTTATTGTTTTCTTTTTGATATTAGGAAAACACCTTCTATGATCCTGCAAAACTTGAAGGAGGAATTGTATCTGTTCTTCTTTCTTTGTTATGATGGCATTATACTCCTCAATAAAGGTCGCATCCCCTTCAGCATTGTCATTTACCACATTCAAGAGTTGAACTGTCTGTCGGGCCTCCCTGTAGTCCTCTCTGAGCTCTCGTGAATTGGGGTCATAATCCACAAATCAGATGGAACTTTGAGGCACCTGAAAAAGTCTGTTGTATTCTTTGTGACAAAGTTTTCAACTAACATGTCCTCAGGCTTCCCAATATTCAGTTAAATGCACTCTGGAGTTTATCCATGCCTTTCTTCTCATTTAGTGCATTTATCATTGCAGAGTCAATGAGTTCTTTATTGAGATACCATACATGTCCAGCAAATTTCTGACAGGCAGATTTTAAATAAGCAGAATTCACCTTCTTATACTCAAAAAGACATTGTAGGAAGTTAAGATCATTGCAAGGAGCAGTGAATCAAGCCCTAAAATACTCTGAAACAATAAAGATGCAGATGTCACAGAGTTCTCTGTCTTCATAGCCAATGAGCTTAAACTGTCCCATACCCATCAATATCGTGAGGACATTTAATGCCTTGGCCATCCATCATACATGACTCCAGCTGCTATAAATTGCACTTCAAGAAAAGTTATGGTTAGTTCAAGAAGCTCTTGATACTTGTCTCCAGATTGGCTTGTACCAAACTCAATGACACTGACCTTAACTTCCTCTATGGCTTCTGCTACTTCATCATGATCAGCTGCAGTTCATAACTGGACTGGTGAAAAAAAGTACAATATCTGGTTCAGAGGAAAGTTTCATACAGTCTTTGAAAACACATGCCAGGACAGGTTTTAGGATTTGATGCCAGCATGCCAAATACAGAAGATTCTTGTTTGACCTTTATTCTAGCTGCCACAAAATTGGGAATAATATTTCTTCTTGCCCCATTTTAAGGTTTAGAAGATGATGATTCTCCTCTATCCTTATCACTGTTACTGGTATTGTATCCACTAACCGCATCATCACTGCTATGGGATGATTCTCACCAACTGACTATTTTATCTAAGGTTTGTTGTTCCTGCTCTGCATGCCATTTCTTGTCCATACTTGCTCCACTTCTTTCATCAGCCCATGATTCCTTTAAGAAAAGAACCTTATCTACCTGGCCCATTTGCCCATAACAACCTCATTCCCTTTGAGCAAAAAAAAATTATATGGCTTTTGCATTTTTGATTAAGGTCAGGGCATCACTGCCAATAAAACACATCACACCAGGACATAAGGGAATAATAATACAAGAAGTGAAAATGTGGTGGTAGCACCTGCAGGGGTATTTCCTGAGTAATGTGGCATGATCTGTACCCTACCTGTCAGAGTTCAAAGTTGCTGGATATAATACCACTGGGACTGACAGGCAATCTAGGCCTCTGCCTCAACTTTTGAGGGCACTAACAAATGGTTTCTCTCCATACACACACACTAATACATTTGAGACTGCTACTAGCAACAGCATTATTCTTCTCCAATATTAACTGTAGCTTTGTCATAATTAATTATTTCATGTATTGAATGGTATATATCTATCCTATTTTCATGTATAAATAATCTGTGTCATGTTTTCATATCCTAATATTTTTGAATTGCAAAACTAATTTTAATTTCACGTAACAGTATTTTATTTTAACAATTCCATAAAAGTTTAAAGACAATTCAGTTGGGTAAAAACTGGTGTAACTAGGCCACAAGCCTGGATCAACAAATTCTACAATATCCCTCTGCTGATAGGCATTCTATAGTAAAAAAAAATCTTATTATTAAAAGTTATGGTTTAAATTCCAAAAACCGGTTAAGTGTCAGAAGCCGAGAGGTCTAACATTTATGTTTATCGTAGAAAAACTAAAGGAAATGTGAAAAAACAACTGTGGTAACCCTAATTTCAATAATGTTATTACCTTCATTGAGCCCATACTGCTGACAAGACTGTTTAAGCTCACACTACAATGTATATTCTAATTCATGACTAGGCTGAAACACAAATTTGAACACTTAAAAATGTTAGCAGTTAAATATCCGATTAATTAACCAAGTTTTATATTAGAATTTCAAACATTTTTTTGTTGAATGTTGTAATAATTCCTTACTTACAAAATATAAAATAAGTACACTCTTGTACAGTGTTCTAGCAATACATTTCACCAGTTACAATTTATCAATACATTCTATTGTCAACTACATAATGAAACAGTGATTTTTTCTATGCACTGAGGTCCCTGTTGCAGTGGCTGTTCAATGTTAGGTATGTTTACTTTCAGTCCAGAACAAGATTGGTTAATTGCAGCATTATCCTCTTCTGCAGTCCTGCAATTAGAAACAAATTTTAAAATCTAATAATTATTCTATTCAATATATTGAGTTACAGAAGAAAAAAAAAATGTTATCACACCAATTAAAACAACATTAGTAACAATTACTTTAAAATCATTGCTTTTATCAAACTAACTTTGCTATATTTGATGATATGTGAAAAAAATACTTCTATAGGTGGTCTGTTTGAGTGGTGGGATGAAAAGCTGAACTGGGAAATACAAACCTGGATAGTGGTGTTACAGTTTAAAGGAAACTGTACCTCTGATATATCTTTACTGTATGTGAATTATATGTGTTGGTTAAGGAACATAAATATGAGAGTATTTACCGTCACATGCTTCACGGGTAACACCTAACTGGTCAGATTGTGCTCAGGCTTGTGAAGCACAAACACAGATCATCTATTTCTCCACATACGAGAAATAGTGGTATTGTTTACATAATATTGAGGAAGAAATCAACAAAATAAACTTAGAAATACGTGTCCGACTCCTAAGTTACACCGCCATTCCTTTGTTTTTCATATTTTTTCTGTATTCCACTTTAGGTATGATGGAGGTTTGGGGAATTGCACAAAACGTGTCATATATCTTATCTTAACTAACTTATCTTATAAACAATGGATTGGCCTTCTTAATAACAGAAGATTTAGTCAAAGTAATGCTTTATCTCTGAATAACTGAATGAATGAAATAGAAAGACTGGGTACAAAGTGAACCATAAGCTGAACAACCTTAATTATATATCACAAGCACACTGGAGTATTTGATTTATTGACACAGGCCAATCGTTTTTACTTGATCTTCTGTCTTCAACTGATCAAGCTGAATCCATGTACCAGACTGTCTAAATCCAATATTCTTTATTTCACAAAAAATGTCATATTTACCCAAAGCACTACCCACACGACCAGCCATTCTCCTTCAAGCATAGATTTTCCGAAGAATTTTGTTGTCTGTAAACTTGGACTGCCTCTATTTATGACCTTGTCCATTAGTTTAGAACCAAGTAAGTAACATGGCCGAGTTTAAAGGATATAGTTTTACTGACAACAAGCACAAATGACAAGGGTTTACATATGCGGTGTATGAATACATCATATATATATCTATATTCTTCTAATAATATAGTACTTATTCTGTACACGTGCAGGTTTCACATAAAAAACGTTATAAAGTTTACTCTGTTCCAGCAGCCTCTTTTATTCTCAAGTAGATAATATCTATTCTGCTTGTGGGTGGTATGGCTACAATACTTCGTGTTGTGCAAGGATGTTGACAGTGTATATGATACGTTATAGCCTCGTATCAGAAATACACCAATTCCTGTCATTATTAATGTACTACACTACATTGCATGAGCAATAGTTTAATTACTGTTCAGTACAGGTTTAAAGGGAAGTACACCTGAAAGAAAGGAGCACTGAAAATGAAGGAAGAGAGCTAAAATATGTCAGATATTAATAAAAAAACAGTGATTACCATGGGTCAGGAAAAGTGGGAAAAGTCGGTGAATTTCATGTGATTCATTGATACTTTTAGGACATAGAAAACAAAAAATAAATTATCATTAATGCCAGAAATTGACATACAGGATAATTTTGGTGGACTTAGGTTGTCGATATTTGTATTTTATGCATAAACATTGTTTTATCTGTCTCAATCTTTCTGTTTACCATTATTTGTCATGGAATATAAAAGGCAACCATAATATATTATGTAAACAGTAGCTTGGCTTCCACCTAAGTAGAATGTAAAGGCTCTGGACAAGGTTTTGTCTCATCTTTCTTAAAACTATGCCATGGAGGATTGTTTTACTACAATCTCGAAGATTTGTGATTTTTTTATCATAAACAAATGGATAAACTGCCTTTGTTATGCATGTTCTGATAAATTATCAATAATTCAAAAGCAGTTTGAACAATTACATTCAAACTTTACAAGATCACATTTAAGCAAACTGTGACTTTTAACGTTAATATAGTTTTTATAAAACAATAAGTAATAAAAAGTTAAATGATACATTACAAGTACAAGATCAAGTGGTCAGGGAGTAACATACTTTGGTCAGTAAAAGGTCTGTGAAAAGTCAAGGAATTTCATTTTGCCCAAAATGCGGGAACCATTCCTTTCTATTTTGCTCAGAAATGTTTTTTTTAAAAGAAAAAAATCACATAAATTAGGAATTATTTGTGGAAGCCTGGAGATTTTGTAACTCAAATGGTAAAACATGTAGTTTAAGCTATATAAAAATTCTGTTTATAGATACTCATATGTTAAATAGACAAAACATAAATGAATAAAACAAATTTAAGAAAGAAAAGGGGTTTTGTTTAAAACACACATGATTACTTTGTTGATACCTGAATTTGATTGATGCCTATTTCCTGTCCATCATCAACAAAAGGCTCATTCGAGCAACAGAATGAATACAACTGGATTTGACTGCAACTAACAGCTTTCTCTTAATAATGGCTGGAGACGGCTTGAATGGGTAATGAAGAAAAACTTTAATATAAGTTTAACATAACAGCAAATGTACAACGTTTCGACAAGGTTTTGTCATCAAAATGACAAATTAGGCCTAATCTCATCTTCACTGAAATTCATGTTTTGGTGAGGAAAAGAAATCCACAAGTAAATAAATAACCAATTAAGTCTGTCAGAATTCTAAAATCTGATCTTTGCCAATTGTCAAAATAAAAGGCTTTTAGTTATATTTCTTAATAGTATAAATATATACTATGTTGTTGTTGGGCTTAGGATTCTTCTACAGTAGGTGTCTGTGACTTGTTAGCAATAAATTCAATGATGAATAAACAGCACACACTTTTCTTGTTTCAAATAATATATATATTCAGAACAAGTTAATGTATGTACAATAAATTCTTCAACACTATAGATAGTATGGGCATATCATAAATACTGTTACGTATCTGCTCGTTTGTTAATTTCCTCTAAAAATTCTTCCCGAGGAACTTCAGTGATACAAGTCCTTTCTTAAATAAAACTAGTTTATTCTTTCTCAATACAACTTTGCAGCACATAGAATTTCCACAGTCACTTTAACTTAAACACACGCAATAATTCACAATGATTCACTCACTTTTCTTATGGTCACTTGACTCAATTATCTCCATTATCAATTTATCTGCCGGCTTATATACTAAAAAAGAGGGCGTCTAGCAAACGCTGGGACATTCGTGAGGTTCCTCAATCTTTCTAGAATCTCATCACGTGACTTCCGCTGTCGTAACAATACTATATATGTAGTTCTTTCCTTCATGTCAAATACCCACTTACGCCTATTCAATTACTTTAGAATTTCAGTTGACAAGCCTAATTATCTTCTCTATTTCAATCACACTAATATTCTCTATGATTCACTTACAATTGTGTCATGAATTACCATAATTGTTTGGTCTTCTTTCTTTTGAAGATCCTCTGTTCCATTTGTCAAAGTGCACTCAGGCTGATTCAATTACTTTAGAACCACGCTTTGACGAAATATAATTATTTTTCTTATCTTCTTTTCTACTGTTAGTTTCAATGTAACATATTAAACATTACGCCTATCACTTCTACTGTAGTTAACTTCACACCAACTTTATTCTCTTTTGCTCTTATCTGTCTGCTGCTTCCCACTTGTCTCACACTACTTATATCTATATTACCTAATCGTCTGTCCACCTTCAATATTCTCGACGTCAATATATTGCACATGATGTTCAATATTCTCAACATCAATGAATTATTAACAAAACTTCCTACAGTCATCTGCTTTAAACTCTTACTATAACAAAAACTAAACAATAATATAACATTCATTCACAAAACTAAATTAATGAAAACTATCTGAATGACAATATACCTTTTATATCATGACAAGGTCTTTAATCTGTAATTTTTAGGGTTAAAAAAAAGTCGTTAAATTTCAAAAACCATTAATCTAGCTTTTTGTGTCATAAATCTCATAACTAAATGCTGGGAAGTAAAAGGTATCACCAAATATGATTTATCTCAGTGGTTTTGTATTCACAAAACCTTTGCCTTATTTGTATTCTATTCTGAAAATGGGGGAAATCAAAGACGGCATTTACACTAAGGAACAAATCCACACTAGATATCTGCTTGCAATACAACATGCTATCAAAACTATTTTTTAAAGCACTTTTCAGATTATGCTTCTCCATTACTTTAAAAGTTTCAGAGATGATTTAGGTTGTGTTTTCATGATGAGAGAAGGTTTATTATGGACTCCAACAATCTTAGAGATAGTGAGAGAGCTGGTTAGGCTTCACAGACTCAAACAAAAATGTTCTGCATAAGGCTGGTGGAGCATTCAACTGTCTAATTGGGATGGAGCTGGAACCCATAAAGCAGGCTCTTCTCTGGACAGCTGAAAGCAATGAGCTGCAAACATATGGTGCCACCAACATAATATATACAACTGTTTCACATGAAGTACTATGTATAAAATCACTGGTTGATTTCCAAATGGATGGCAGAAAGAAAAGTAACTGCACATAAGACTATCAGAATTTCACTAGTAACAAGGTAGCCGGCTTCAACATGAGTAATCGGTGTATATCAGCATCAACCCTGGGATTCCTAACACTCAACTCAAAAAGCATGAATCCTTGGATGAGAAAGATGCAATAGTTGACAACATTTTGGTTAATTTACATAAGCCATCTTCTGGGTTATGTAATTTAACCAAAATGTCATCACCCACTGACTCTTTCATCGACAGTATTAAATTTTCCAAGGGAAGTACACTCTGAGATGAGAGAAGTTTGATTATATATTCTATCAGATGATTCACAGAATTACAATTGTGTTTTCAGCCTGTGGTACTTCCTATTTTGTAACCATATTTTTATTTACATTAATTCCTCTCCCAATATCTGCTAAACTGTGAAACAAATCTAAGCAAGCTTTGACAAATAATCCAAAAAATTAGCATTTCTTTCTTCAAGATTCATAAGCCTATTCCTTATTTCCTAATGAAAATATTTTTCTATTTAAATTACCAAACTTCATAACTAACTGTTTCAAAAGCATATGTTTTCAAATGTAAATTTCTTAAGAGTCACATATATATCTTCCAGAGCAGCAGCACTAAACTAATCTAGTTTAAAAACTTCAACACAAGTATCCTAACAAGACTATAATCTATTAATGCAATATCTTTGTTTCTTTTAGAAACAATATTTTAATTTTTTTAATTTGGCCAGACAAATGCAATGAAGTTGAATTTTGCTTTAAAAGTTGTATTTTTAGACAACTTAAAATTTTTCCATACTGGACATTTCCAAGATCTAAATTCTTCACTTTTGGTAAACAGTCAAGAAGCACTCCATTACTCACTGTATTGTTAAAGTAAATGCACACTGACTGGAATTAAAGATAGAAACTTACAATAAACATGTCAAAGGAACAAATGACAGGTCTAAATTGGCTTGTGCATTTCTATAATTTTCTGAATAAGCAGAAGATAAATTAAATTACTGAAACATATCTATGACAAAACTTTTAAAGTGCCAATCTAAAGCTGAAAGTCCAGCTTGAAATCTACTCTCAACTAAATGAAAAATATATTTTCAAGAGACATTAATGATGGTGATCCTTGAATTTTGTTTAGTTTTCTGTGCAATATGTTACCGTGTTAACAACGTAAATGATGAAATGATAATACAGACAAACTTCTCTGTTTCTGCATGACAAAGGAACACTGCATTGTAATAACCATGTAATCACCTATCCTTAAGTATATGACCAATACTGTAAATGCTTATCATGTTGCTTCTTAAGTGCATTTGTACAGTGGTAGTACTTTCCAAAATAAGAGTAAGATGCGGCTTTGACTTATATTAAAAATAGTTTAGATTAAGTTTTACATTTTAGCCAGCAAACAATTCAAAGTACTAATGAGATATTAAACTGATAAATCGAGGGTCATCTAACCCTTTTCTCTCTGTCTAAGTTCAATGTGTATAATTATTACACATGGAACACTGTATCTGGAAAACAGTTAAGTTAATTAGGTCCATTTTTTTTTATCAATGTCCGTTAATGGTACATTATAAAAGGATTCACCTTGTGATAAAAATGTAAGAGAAATCTTGAATAATGAGATTATATAGAGAAACATAGGAGAAGTGGAAGATCTGAATACCAGATCTCGTTAAGACCTAACAACAGATTATCAATGTTCTTAGACTAAGTATAACGTGTACATGAATGCAATATATTTTAGAATGAAGACAAATTTAATGAACTAGTGAAACTTTTGTAATCACAAAAACCTCCATAGGGTAACTAGAACAATACTTTAGGGGTGCTAAGTTTAGTGAAATAGCTCCAATCTACAGACACAAACCTCCATAGGGTAACTAGAACAATACTTTAGGGGTGCTAAGTTTACTGAAATAGCTCCAATCTACAGACACAAACCTCCATAGGGTAACTAGAACAATACTTTAGGGGGGCTAAGTTTACTGAAATAGCTCCAATCTACAGCATTCATCTGATTATAGAATAGTTCTATAAGATACTGTTTCATATTACGTTACAGATTATCATTCTTTCATAATAGCAACACGTACCAATTTAAAGGAAAAATGAGCAAATATATTTAATGATGCTCATTAATGTTTTACCAGAACAGAAACTGTAACTGCAAACTGCTGAATATTAAAACATTTGCATTGAAGTACAGGCAGTATAAGTCCTTTAATTCTCCAAATGAGAACTGTCCCCTTTAGGACTTAGTATGTTAGATACGCATAAAGTTACAACAGCATCATTTTAGCACTTTTGAGATGTAACTGAATATTTCAAAGGGGCAAAGTTAACCCTCAAATGTAATAACTTGGTAACAAAGCACAAAATACAAACTATAAATGTTCTAACTCATCATTCTGCTAATCATGGTAACTGCCATACATGTTCAGAACAGGAAAAAAAACATAATTTATTACCCATCATTCCATTAGTGACTCATGCTTGGAACACCCTGTACATTAATGTAAAACTCACCTATCCTTTATTGACTCCAGGATAAGGCATCTGTGAGTAATCTGCATGTGACGAATCAGTGTGGCTTCTTTAACAAACTTCCGATTACAATGGCCGCAGGTAAGAGGCTTAGTTTGAAGATGAATTGACCGAAGATGACGATTTAAGTCACCTATGGCAAAATATATATATATAGTTATCTCATCGCAGTTCAACTTAAATGTATCCTTTAATTTGTATTTTCACAAACAGAGAACAATGCTGAAAAGTAAAACAATTATTTTTTATTGAACTGTGTCTGATTTGTAAGAAGCTGTACCTGCAACATGGTTTCGTTTCAACGTTTTGGATTTTCTTTCTCTAATCTTAACTGTCAAGTAATAATATAAAAACACAATTTCAACTGATTTATTCCGATAAAGACATGAATAGCATACATTTGAACCCACTTTTGGTTCTCTTAAGAATACAACTCTACTTTGGAATACCAAAAACAATACTTAGAACCTTATTAAAATGTTTGTTTACAAGAGTTTTTTACTTGTTGAAATCATAATTTTGTTTTTGTTATAAATTCTAGGATATCCTAATCACAAATCAAGGAATTTATATAGTGTACAAATTCTGCCACAATATGAGAAGTATAAGAGTAATTACAACATGATGAAATCAGCCAGGGCTGTCAAAAATGGAATGAGCATGCATTCTGAGCATGCAAAAAGTTGTATTATAAGTCTCATAATGCACAAAACTATTGTGAATAAGACTTAGCTAGGATGTTATTTTTTAACCACCTTCTGTTCTTAGCACTGTCCATGCTAAACAAGGAAGGCAGATCACAGCTTCCAAACAAACATCTTTACTTGGGCCTTGCAGTGTAAAGACCATGTACCATCAACAGCTTCCAAACAAACATCTTTACTTGGGCCTTGCAGTGTAAAGACCATGTACCATCAACAGCTTCCAAACAAACATCTTTACTAGGGCCTTGCAGTGTAAAGACCATGTTCCATCAACAGCTTCCAAACAAACATCTTTACTTGGGCCTTGCAGTGTAAAGACCATGTTCCATCAAGCCACTGTATTTTACAATTTGAACATTTTATCTCCACAATGACCCCTCAGACACAATCCTAGTAGAGAATTGCTTTAAAGACACCTCAAGAGACAGTTATAAATGAACAAGTGACACCACTAAAATAACTGGTCATCATCATATCTCAGACATCCCCAAAAGATAATGTAAAGAGTGGGGCTGAGGGTGAAGAAGTAAAAGCTTGTCAACATCTATCTAAAGACCACAGTGAGCAATCATCTGTATCATAGCCACAGATAGTGAAAGACCTGGTTTAGCATTCAACAGCTTATGGACCAACAACATTCTTTACATGGCTGGTGGAGCAATGAAGCTACATAAAAGAAGTATACGGATGCAGATGGAAGCCATAGAGCAAGCTCTTCTCTGGACTGCTACATGCAATGAACTGCAATAGACAATACCATCAACATAATATTTGGGACTGACTTGCAGGACATGCAGGAGTAAAGCTAAATGAGGAATCTGAGAAGTTCACAAGAGAAGTCCCTAAATCAAATTTGGCACAACTATATTGGCAGGATATCAACCCCCTCTGCAATTGTAAAGTGAAAATGGTAACCATGGAAAGCTTTCATGAATATTCAGATGGAATGAAATTGCTGGAATATAAAGTATTCTATGGTGCAACTAGGAAGAGCAAACAATTGTCACTAACAACAAAAGTAAAGGAGCTTTCACGTACCCCCACAAGAGGTCAGCACCTGACAGTGCAATCTCTGGGACTGTTACTTAGTAATCAACTTTACTCTACACAAAATACAGAATAAAATTGAAGGGAGATAGGATTTCTTTAACGATCAAAATGCCTGAGAAACTTTCATATACATGTACATCAAATTGTATAAGTTAACTTAATATATCAGGATTAATCTTTTTTACTCATACTGAGTAATATTTAGTTATAAATTTTCTGCTTCAACAAAATTTTAACAATATTTTTTTAATAAATTAATTAAATGAATACAGTACATAAAAAAATGAGCTGCCCCAATGGACACAAGGCTGAAAATGGGGGTGGTACGAGTATGAATTAAAATTTGTAAGCATCTGCCTACAAACTTGCTAATTACTGCTGCAGCCACATATAAAAGTGGCTGATTAAGGCTTGGTATTTTAATTGCTTTACTACAGGTGCTAACGGAGTGTACGAAGATTCCATAGTTATCAAAATATATCATGGATTCTTTCAGTCAGTTTACTTTTACCACTTAATTCTGCAGAAAGATGTTATGTACAGTAACACACACACAACTTCAAAGTTTCATACTTCATCAAGATGGCTGTGATATCATAATAGGAAAAACTGGGTGGTGCATTGGAACATACAATATAATTTTCTTTCTTACATGCTGATCTTAATTCAGAAAAGCAAAAAAGTTATACATATATATATATTTTCCACAACCATAACTACTGGATAAGTACCAGTGCCTCAAAAAGTAATGCATCATAGACATAACTTCTATTTTCTATTAGCTGTGCTCATTATAAATTTAATATACAGCGTAATAAGTAAATTTTTATGTCCTATAGCTGCAGAAGTCTGAGTATTCAGAATTCTTTGTTAAAGAAGGGGTAAATATTATTAGCTGGTTTTAAAAAAAATCATAATCTAATTAATGTATCCTGACCAGTCATATTCCCTCAGTTCATTACATAAAAACTAATAGGCTTTTCCATATAATACATGCAGATACTGTGAATGGATGATTGTAGCACAACAGCAACTGAGAAATTAAAACTCACTTGTCAGGCTAAGATTGTATGTACTGAAAATTATCCATTATAAAAATTGTGTCAGTTCATCCACCTTTTTTCTCTGAGAATGGTTTGTTAAGATTAAATAAGCTTTAGCAATCTCCATTACATGAACTTATAAATATGTGTAACTAAATGGAGAAACTTAACAACATGTCATATCCAAAAAATACGGCATCCTTTTCTACAAATAAAGGGAAAATTATATAGATTTATCTGGACAAGTAAATGTAGGAGTATTAAATATAAAAGTTACGAAGTTAAAATATGCATTACTGGAGTATTACACAGCACAAACACTAAGGCAAATATGAAAAAAGATTAATTCTCACTAAGAATTAATTATGCTTAGGACTTTATTCAAGACCTTTAACTAAAGTGACAGTTTTATTTTTGTATATTCCTTAAAAATCCCTACTTTTTCAACAAAGTCTGTATAAA
>NW_013669722.1:64721-66593 GCF_000517525.1 Limulus polyphemus
TAAGTAATCTTTTTTTTTTAACTTCCTTCAGCATTGGGTTTTTCAGTTGATAAACGACATCATTTTTTATCACACAACTGTAATGCACAAAATGGTAAACATATCGTGCATTACAATAAATTATTTCACTAAGCTTCCTTAAAACTTGAGGTTCACTACTTAACTATAAAAAAATAGGATTAAAAATGTATAAAGAGGAGGATAATGAATAATTTCAGAGTTAAAAATTCAAGTAGGAAAAAAAAAGAACATCTGTAGCCAAAGGGCTTAATTATCTTTTATATTATGGAAACTAACATGCTAATGAACTTCCTAAATATTTAAGAAAGTAATCTTGTGTGATGATAAAAGAGATCACTGCAGTTTCTGAAGATTCTGACAAATTTCTTATTATCAGAAGAACATCGCTTTCTCAATAATTAAAAAGTAAACAATAAATTCTTGTAGCATGATTAATTCCAACTGAAGATGAAAATTATGACATTATTAAGCTCTCAAGCAGTATTCTATTCAATGAGATGTCCATGGGAGGCACTGGTGGCTTCTTTGATCAGTTATTGTGGCTAGGTAGTCTGCACATCAGGACACTAAATGTTTGGGCCATAACTACAACCATGCGATCATAGTGTTCCAGATATAAAATTGTTTGCACATCTTTGGTTTCAAAACTTATGGGCAGTATCCACAACCAATAAAAAGGATGCAGCCATAAAGTGTTCTTTATACTAATTTGTTTTAATATGTAGATATGGTTAAAATTATGTATCCAGTCACAACTGAAGGAATTATGCTTTTTGCATGTACTGTTAACTACTTTTACTTGTAGAATTAGCAATCTACTTTCCACAATATATCATAATTTTGTATACAACTAATAAGCACTTACATGTAAAACCCCAAAAAAGATTTTATTAATAAATTCTTACCTCGTTGCGAAAAACCTTTATGACAATGAGAGCAGATAAATGGTTTTTCTTTATTGTGGAATCTCTGGTGAGTTACAAGATCACTGTGCCGAATGTAACCCTTTCCACACTGACTACAGCGGTGGGGTTCTGTGCCACTGTGAATGTGCATATGGCGAGTGAGGTCACATTTTTGGATAAAACTCTTTTCACACACACTGCAATGAAACCTGTGATCCTTCTGAAATCAATAAATTTACAAACATATACTAAAGCAATGCAAAGAAAAAACATTGCCAACTGCAAGAAGAAAATAAAATCAATACAAAAAAAAAAACAATGGTGAATAGATAAACAGATTAAACATTGTGCAAGAAGTCGTCAAAATTATATCAATTGCAGAAAATTTACAAAGATATAATCCCATCAGTAGTAACAGCACCAAAACAGAACTGGGAATATTCTATTTAACCAGAAATCTCCAAATGCAAGTAAAGAACCAGTCGACTTGCAGTACCAGCATAGACAAACATATGCTAATTATTATATAGGTGCAATACTTTAGTCATTTGTATAATGTATATTTAATTATTGTGAAAGTGGCCAAAATGAATGATGATTCTTAGCAGGTCCAAAGAGTGCTAGTATTTGAGAAAATTTTTTTATATTCAATTCAGTTTTAATCTTCAGATGTTCTTAAATTTCCAACCTTTCTGGCATAGGTAGGAAATCAAACAGGAAACTACTATGATGCTCAATTTTCATTGCAAATGACTTTTTGATTCTCTTTGTGAGAGAATGGGTATTTGTGTACTATTTTTGTCCAGTTCTTGTAGCTGACCAGATGTTGCATTGGAATAAGCCAATTATCTACAAGATCTACACATTGACTGTGTAGTATATGCTTCATAAAAATACAGTCAAACATATTCAGGTGTACTTTTTCCCCTCAGATAACAGACTATAA
>NW_013669722.1:67201-68215 GCF_000517525.1 Limulus polyphemus
GAGGAGCGTTGCTAGTTTTCATGGCGAAAAAGTTTAGTTACAACTGTATTTAATCATGGTTTAAAGTGTGATATGCTTTTTAACAGTAATTCAGTCGAAATATTTTAAACATTATTATAACAATAATAACTTTTTAAATGATAAGTTTAACATATTTAAAAAGTGAATACTTTTTTGACAAGCAACAACAAAAATCTACTGATGCGCGACACTGATGCTGCAAACTTGATTTTAAAATGCATAAATAGTAAACGTGCACATTGTTTCAACAAGTGTGCTTCGACAGGTGAGTGTGTCTAAGTGTTCAACACATATTTGTTTGTTTTAATGACAGAGATATTATTAGTGAGGACTAAGAGCAAAGCAAATGATGCAGGTACTCCATTGAAGAAAAGGAAGTGTGAGGATGAGAAAACAAAATGCTAACCAAAATGATATTGTATAAAATTAAAGGCTATTTGTTTTTCAGTGAAGGATTACAGAATTAATAACTGACAATCACATGAAAGCAAGGTGCTGCAAACATACCAACCTGAAAAACCATTAACAAGAAACACCAAAAAAAAGTAAAAAAGTTCCTTACTAAACATACTGACCTGAAAAACCATTAACAATAAACACCAAAAAAAAGTAAAAAAGTTCCTTACTAAACATACTGACCTGAAAAACCATTAACAATAAACACCAAAAAAGTTCCTTACCAAACATACTGACTTCAAAAACCATTAACAAAAAAAACACCAAAAAAGTTCCTTAACAAACATACTGACCTCAAAAACCATTAACAAGAAACACCAAAAAAAGTTCCTTACCAAACATACTGACCTGAAAAACCATTAACAATAAACACCAAAAAAAAGTAAAAAAAGTTCCTTACTAAACATACTGACCTGAAAAACCATTAACAATAAACACCAAAAAAAAGTAAAAAAAGTTCCTTACTAAACATACTGACCTGAAAAACCATTAACAATAAACACCAAAAAAAAGTAAAAAAAGTTCCTTACTAAACAT
>NW_013669722.1:68854-85465 GCF_000517525.1 Limulus polyphemus
ATTGATGTACTGCACTATTGGAGAGGGTGAATTCCAAATTGATGTACTGCACTGTTGGAGACGGTGAACTTCAAATTGATGTACTGCACTATTGGAGACGGTGAATTCCAAATTGATGTACTGCACTGTTGGAGACGGTGAATTCCAAATTGATGTACAGCACTATATTCCTCATCATTAGTTATTGTTTGAGAAGTATCATTATACTCCCCAGCTTTAGTTATTGTTTGAGAAGTGTCATTATACTCCCCAGCTTTAGTTATTGTTTGAGAAGTGTCATTATATTCCTCAGAATTAGTTATTGTTCTAGATGTGTTATTATATCCCTCATCATTAGTTATTGTTCTACAGGTGTTAATATATCCCTCATCATTAGTTATTGTTTGAGATGTGTTAATATATCCCTCATCATTAGTTATTGTTTGAGATGTGTCATTATACTCCCCAGCTTTAATTATTGTTTGAGATGTGTCATTATACTCCCCAGCTTTAATTATTGTTTGAGATGTGTCATTATACTCCCCAGCTTTAATTATTGTTTGAGATGTGTTAATATATCCCCCATCATTAGTTATTGCTTGAGATGTGTCATTATATCCCTCTGCATTTATTGTAGACTGTAGATGTACCATACCTATTTCCCAAAATTACCTTTTTGCTATATACTGTAGAAGTGTGATACTTATTCCTCAGTATTTCTTCTCTACTGTAGACCGTAGAAGCATCATTGTGAGTACACTGTGTACGAGTGTTATAAAGTTCAGTAACACGCTTCGTTTATATAAGTCTGGAATGAAAATGAGGGTGATAGACAATTCTTTATGTTATGATGTAAGAGTTAGTATTCTACCTCCCGCTTTCGATGTAAATATTTATTCAGAGGTGATCTGGGATTGAGCAGGATTGCGCTTCCCACAACTGGTATCGAAACCCGACTTTTAGAGTTGTGTCTCACCAACATAAAATCATATATTGAAAATTAATTTCACATAAATAATTATGATAAGTATTTTAACACCTTCTTATTCCTCCCAGCTTCACCCAGAAGAGAGAGAGAGGTATACCTTTCAAATACGATCGAGTTATCGGATCACAATTATCTGTCTTTACTTTTACCACTTACCCCTGATGAAAGAAAGTCCAGTTTCCTAAAGTGTTCGGGTTATTGGGAACCTTTTCTGATTCTAACTTTATTTTGTTGATCCTGCGTGGTGTTAAATATTACGAGATTCCTAATTTATAGAAACCCCAACTCGTCAACACTTATATTAATTCTCATTGTTTTAATGTACACCAAAGCCATGTTCCTTGTGATGTATACAAAAACTTTTGGGTATTTCTTAATTAATTCATTACGTCAGAAGTCGAACTATCTAGTTAAACTTAGGAATTACACTTTCGCGAAACAAATTATCGCGTGACAAATATACCTGAACAACATTAGATACAGTTACTAAGCATTTTCACTTTGTTCTTTTTGTGAGCACAAAATTTATTCCCAGATATGCTAAAACGCTGTATCTTATCAGTGAAAATATCTACTCGGGTAAGTAAATGTGATCTGGGGAATAAAAAAAGTTTGTATTTTCTATGGCAAAGTTCCTAAGGTTATTTGCCGCCGTCCCTAATTTTTGAACTATCTCATAAAGGGAAAGGCAGCCAGTCAGGAACTCCATACCGCCCACCATCCATGCACAGGTATTGACTGTAACTCTCATAACGCACATACAGCTTAAAATATGGGGAATATTTTGTAGTATCGCACGGATTCTAACCCGACGTACCACAGAAATCCAGAGCTCTACTATTGAAAAAAGTATTTAATTATTATGATATGCTGTAAGGTCTTTTTCTACTTTTCGAATATAGTAAAAATGCTGCATGAAAATAGACTAGAAAGGTCTAAAAATCTAACCTTTTAGTAAACAACTGAATCAAAATAACAAAGTGATCTTAGAGCAACCAATCAACGATATTATCAAAAAAAAACTGCTCTGGAAACTGCCAAGTGAATGCTACGTGAGGCCTTAACTCTTTCAGTACTGTTGGATGATATTTGCCCCAGCGTATATTTGTGCAGGATTGATGGGACCCACATATCCCATAAAATTATATTTAGCATGCTCTCCAGTCATTTTAGTGTATCCTAGGTCATTTATACCCACTACTAACATTTCTATTTTAAGAATACAAAAGTTGTACTGCATAAAAAGGGTTAAGGTTTGTGTAGTAGTTTGTATAATAATAAATACGAACATTTTGTTGCACTTCGTATTAGAATAATGAAGTTTATTACGATAGAAAACCTAATGGAACATTTAGTTACAGTTTAACTATTTACCGCTTAAAGTCTGAACTTATCAAATATGCCCTCCAGTAGCACAGCGGTATGTCTGCGGACTTACAACGCTAGAAACCGGGTTTCGATACCGTGGTGGGCAGAGCACAGATAGCCCTTTGTGTAGCTTTGTGCTTAATTTCAAAACAAACAAACAAAACAAACTTATCAAATGATATCAAACACGTCAGAATTGCTTTGTTCTGAGAGAACCAATTATAAGCTAGCATATGTGATACTCTTTATTGTCATAACACGTATTGCTACCTATTACATAAAGGTTGTTATTTTCATACATTTAGATATTTCAATGTAAGCAGACATCTTTAAAATTTTATCATCTAACCAGTTTTAATCAATCACCATTGAATTACTTCATCTAAAATGATTAGTATCTATATTTCATTTTCTAAGCCTTCCCAGAGTTTTCGAACCTCAGTTCCTTTTGTTTTTTCAAAAAAGATGTCATCCATTCGTTGTGATTGTTCCTCCGTGAAATGATTCTTCCAGTCTCCAATTATTCCCTTTCTTATTATATTTGGGATATTCCCAGATGATTGCTCGGAGTTCTTTAGGCTTTTAATAACGTGTTTTAGTCCTTCTGGGACGTTTGGGTCATTTGTTATAGAATCAAGACCTTTGTGAAAAAACTCGTTCACACTTTGTTCATGAGATTTTCTCATATAGTCAAAACTGCTGTAGACTAGAACTCTTTTCAACAAGTCGTCGTCATTTTCTAAGTTTTCTGCGTATTCAATGCCAAGAAACTTGGCTATCTTCAACACCGCAGTTCGCATGTCCATTTTCATTTCTTCAAAAGTAATAAACAAAACATTAGGATCATTTCGATGTTCATACCAAGATAACAAGTGGTCAAAGTAATCCCCGTAGTCTGTCTCACCCCGGATAAAAATCTCAAAAAAGTCGTCGAAAGTTCCATCCTGAAAGTGGTAACCAGGAGAATTTTTTGTATGATAATAAAACGAAACGCAGCAGTCTTTGGGGTTTCGAACAACATAAATATACTTGGCCTCTGGAGAGTAAGGCTGAAGGCGAAACGGTAGGTGGGTTTTTATGGCTCCTGGACGTTTCATGTGTTTTGCAGAATCGGGACCTGTCATTTCTAAGAAAGGAGTTGCTTTTTGAAATTGGAGAAAATCTGTCAAAGGGATTCCTTTGTTCAAAATAAGAAGAACGATGTTCTGCATCCAGGTAGTTCCACACTTGGGATATGTAACGATGAAAAGGTCGTCTGCTCTAGGTTGATACTGCAAAGCTGCTCGAAATATATCGGGGGAGAACATGGCAGTCAATCTGAAGCCATCTACATCCTGGTATGCTGGCATCTTCTGAACAGTGTAAGCTGAGAAGAAAAATATAATATCGTAGTTATCAATGTTACCTACGTACTTTCGTTTACTTCATTATTGAACTTTTTATAGAATTTCTAACAGAACGATTTGACATTGTGCATGTAGACTCTTGACCTCTTTCACCCCCAGAAAATATAATTCATGAAAATCTAAAAACATTCTAAACAATAATCTAAAATTTATATTTTGAAAATTTGAAAAAGCGGGGAGATGTAAGTTGATATTCAATACAGGAATCTACTTTTATAATTTGGAAAATTTTCAGTTTTGTCCCTTCCCCACACCATATGGGAATCAAGGGGTTTCAAGGGTTCTCAGGATTAGCTGCACCAACTTACATGAAAATTAAGAAGTTAAATGATTATTGAAAACAATATATATATACATAATTTTTTGCACGGTTTTGTTATTGTGAATTAACACATGTAATTTACAAGAAGCCCCCCAGTGGCACAGTGGTATGTCTGCGGACTTACAACGCTAGAAACCAGGTTTCGATACCCATGGTGTGCAGAGCACAGATAGGCCATTGTGTAGCTTTATGCTTAACTTCAAACAAACAAACAAACAATTTACTAGAATATAAGTGAACAATTACGCCAATTAGGCCAAAAAGGAATAGCATCCAACATACACAAGTAGGCCAGACGAAACAATCTAGACTTTAAACTATAGTGAACGAGTTGTAAAAAGTTTCACAGTGGAAAAAGCACATGAAGAAGTGGGACTCAAATAGTGGCAGACTTCACTTTTATTTGTAAGATTTGCACGTGGAATTAAGTTAATTAAAAATTAACGGTGGATGCAGACACCCATGCTTATGATATACCACATTTAGAATTTTCTATCCATCTTCAGTAACCATTTATTGGGAGGTAACTGTTCGTCGCAAAATAGAAAACAATAAAGTATAAGAAATATAAAACGGTCCACTAGAGGAGGTACGTAAAATATAAGTTCCTCCGTAATTTCAAATTATACATTTTCCCTATATAAAATATTACAACGATACAACAGTATTATTTTTAATCACAATCAAATTATAAGTTTATTTAAAATAAAAAAGGAACAAACATGCGATTATTTTATTTCGTACGTCATTTCCGTCACAATTTAGGCAATAAATGAAAACAGGTTCAATACCATTTCCTTTTTCCTTCTATCTTTGTTGCAAGAAACAATAATTTGATTGTGTGCCTGCTGAAAAGCAAGACTGTATGATGATAATAATAAAACGATTTGTTAATTAACATGCAATATCTTATCAACCTAACTAACATCAACACAAAAACCTGAAGAATGAGTTGAAATACCACGTATAGTTGTTTTCCACCCTGTTTGAAAACAGTCTTCCTAATATTTTCCTTGACTAATTTAAATGCTTGTTTGTTTCAAACTTTTGCACAAAGTTATCTAAACGAGGGCTGTCTGTGCTAGCTGTCCCTGATTTTGAATTGATAGCCTAGATGGAAGGCAGCTAGTATATGCCACCTTGTAAACTCTTGTGCTACTCTAATTAAGTAGAGAAACTTAATCATCCCTTTTATAACACACACAATCAGCCTAAAAATGTGGTTGAAAAAGCTACATGTGTGTTCTATAGAAGTGAATCCGGCAAATCTATTGTCTACATATCTTGTTCATACACCCAAGTATTAAGTTCACCAGTGAATACGAAAAAGATAAGCAACTAACATTTCTAAACCTCCATATCACAATAATATATATACACAGTTTAATCCAAAAACCCCAGAAAATCACTCATATTCAACAGTACATTCCCTGGAACTCGGCACATGAAAGAAAATAAAACCTCAACATACTGGAAAACCTAATAAACACAGCCACTAAACTTTAGCTCACCTGACAACCTTAATTATGAAGCCTAGAAACTAAAACAAGACTTGATCAATGTGAATAAATTTCCTAAAAAAAACTGTCGAAAGAATTATTCAAAACCACAGCCAAACATACAATGGACAGCCAACCCACAATCCAAAAGTCAATGTATCAAGTAACAACAAAACACTACACTGCTGCATACCTTACATTCCAGATACCAGCAAAAAAAAATTACTAACATTTGAAAAAACAACAACTTATATCCAAATATAACATTTCAGTAAACACTAAATTCATTTAAAAACTAGGTACCAAACTAAAATCTAAACTATGTAAAAACGACTCTGACAAACACAATATGAACATCATTTATAAAATACAATGTAACAACTACCATGATTTCTATATCGAAGAAACAAGTGAAAAATGGAACCAAGATTCAATAAACACAAAAATCATCTTCCCATGTTTTTTGATCATTGTATCTCAAATAAACACAATATAACCATATAAAATACTAACATATTAAGCAAAGAAACCAATATAACTAAATGACATACTAAAGAAGATCTGATACAAGAACTTAAATCCACATTGAACCAGCACCAAGGAATACCTCTATAAATATCCTAATTATTGGTTAATATTACGTAACTACCATATATAATAGATTAAATATATACAACGCATCCTACAATATTACACATATAGTTACTGTCGTCTCCCCAATATGGGATCAATAAAGGTCATTTTTTGAAATTCATTTGTAACCTGATGATGACTTACGGAGATCGAAACGCTCTTACTTGTTTTGTGTTTTTAAATAAAAGTATTTAATACCCATAACGTTATTTGCAAAAATTAGCGATGACCTTGAGCAAACATCTGGCGCACATGCGTAGACGGATGCCACCCAGACATTCAGGAAAGTGACAGGCTAGAGTAGGGGAAGGGGCCTATGGTCGGACGCGATTATAAGGCGACTATGAATTTTACAGCCTAATTATTAATTTAAAAAACATCGCCTTATAAACAGGCCAATGCGGTAAATATATTAATTAGGCTTAAGGTTAATCATCTGAACTAATAAATAAAATAAGATAAAATCATTTGGTTTCTCAGTATGTAAAGACCGCCAGGAGTACTATCTGTACTGCTATCATTATACACAAGGATGACTGCATGTTAGAGACAACTGAATAGTTTTTCCAATGCAGATTTTCTAGTTATCTTTAATTAAAAAAAAAAGAAGCTAACAGTATGCGCTTACATTTATTCTGGTGAAACTTGAAAATTTTGGAGTAATCGATAATGCTTATTATATGGAACTAAATACAACTTAAGTTCACACAAGGTCATAGGTAAAAATTGTGCGTAATGCCTACTGTACCCAAAATTAAATGTTTTAAGGTTTTTATTGAATAATTTAACTTTTAGTTCACACGGTTACAGATTAAAAAACAAAAAATAAAACGATCTATAGAAATGTACAGTAGACGATATAACCAAGATTTGATAACTCGCTTTATGCTTCATTATACATAGGATAACATAAAATTTACTTACCCATTTTCCTTCTCTAGAATATATATATTCTAGGTTAATGTTACCGTTTGTAACTTTAAGATTAGTGTGACGAAACTCTTGGAACTTTCTCTTTTAGCCCCGCCTATACTAAGATAACACGAATCACATGATGTCGGGTATCACATTGCTTTAACTTTCCGTGACTTACAATACAGTTTCGATGACGAGAAACCCACTTTGAGACTAATAATGGCTGGAGACGGCTTGAATGGGTAATGAAGAAAAACTTTAATATAAGTTTAACATAACAGCAAACGTACAACGTTTCGACAAGGTTTTGTCATCATCAGGTACAAGTAATTTACACTGACACAGATATATATATATACAGTATTGAACAAAGAAGTCACATGACCGGAACTGTTGTGAAACTTAGAAGAGGTATCTAGGCACCCCGGAGTATTGGTTTAGAGTAGGGTTGTTTTGTTCAATTAAGATGGATTCCTTGATTTTTCGTTTGTTTATGTTGGATTCTTCCTTAGACTGATTTGAATCCCCAATCACAGATATTGACATGACAAAACTTAGAATTAGAACCCACCACCTTATCTATTTTCTGATACATCAATAAATTTGTACACTCACCACAGATGCTCTTCCCAACTCTTCATGCTGTGCAGTTACTTATTTACTCATTCTTACTTGTCAATGGTACATGTTTATAAGTACTAAAAAAAGACCATTTCATGACATCTTTATGTCCTATTTCACCTACTTTACTACACTGTATCTTATAAATATTTTCTGGCAGGGTTGGGTTTGTTATATTATTTTCATTCCAGGTGTGAAAATGGATCTTGTTAGGGATATATCTGTGTGACAGACTTTTCAAATTTCTGTTAAAGGTATACAAATACTTTTTTATGTACAATGTGCTGATGATTAGGTTTCCTTTGTTTTGTGGAATGTTTTGGGTTTGTTTGTTTGTTAAATGTGTGTTGTTCGTGTTTCTTTAAATTTGGTATCAGTCTCTGTAACTATTGTGATTGACTAGTCATAGCCGGAGTCAGACTGACCTTGTAAATTCACAGACAAATCTTCAGTAAAAATACTTTATTAAAAGATCAGATTTTTTATGGACATTGGACTTCTCACATTTACACACACACATGCTCAATGACATATCATGTACTTTAGTATTAAATTAAAGAAAAAAGAAGTTAGTGGTAGACAGTAATCGTAGTTATACACTATGATATATATCTGAACTCAGTATAACACACACAAGAGTTTTAGAAGATATTTCCAATCTTTTTTGTCATGTGTCGAACAAATGAGAAACTTCTGCCAGATAATACTCATTGCCACCCAACAAGCAATTCAATAAAATGAAACTTTATTGTCAAACTCTCTCTCATTTCAGGTCACATTTTATATGAAAATATTAATTTATATAAATATGATATTTAATATTAAAAAAACTGTGTTCTTTATTAAATGCTGGATTATCACTAACATTTTTATTGTTATTTTAATAATAAAACACACACACACATTTATAATCAGCCAATGAGATGGCAGTCGTGTCAATAATTAAGGGGTTTAGCCAATGAAATTGACTTGGCACTTTTGAAAAGACCTCATTAAAGCTCGGTCTCATCTATAACATTGTCTCACGATATGGACCCCACGGACTGTGTTATAATTTTAACATTAAAGTTTTGAATAATAAAAAAGTATCATCTAGATAAAACAATATTTATTAGATTACTGACATAATTTAAGTTGTAAATTTGTAGCACCTTTACACGGATTATATGAGACCACAATTTTAAGTACTAATGCTTCAAAGTTATGGTTTAAATACTGAAAACTGGTGAGATATTGGAATAGGTCTAAAAATTTAGTAGTTAATAACCAGTTAGACCACTGAATAATATTTGATAAATGTGAGGGTTATCCAAACATCTAAAGTATTTTAGGTTATCAATGGTGAGTAAATGGCAATACATCAAAACCAAAGAAAAAGGCTTAAAGCTTGTTACACAACTCAAGTTAACTGCAAGATAAATATGAAAAAAAATGTACATGCAGTGAACTTGATTTCCATAACAAGTATTAGTGTTACCTACTTTTATGGTTATATATCTAACTGTTTTCTGCAGTTGATATGTCTCTCATTACTATAACTCTTGTGTTCCTTATACATTTTGTCATGTATTTATATACACATACGCAAAGGGTTGAGTACATTATATTAAAACAATGTTTAATATGTAAGTCACTACGACAAATGACAGCTCATATAAAGTAGTGGTGAAACCCCATGTACCAGAACTACATTTTGACACTGTTAGGTATTTTGTAACAATGATGTCACTGAAAATTCATCACTTTTTGGAAGGGTATGGAATAGTTCCTTCAAATGCAAAATATTCATACATTTAGACCATAATATAAAGATGTGTTCAAATTGAAGATTTAAAATTTTCAAGATGGGGATATCTGTTTTTATTTTATGGTATTATAAAATATGAATCAGCTTGGGACATGAGAACCATCCAGGAAGAGACTTGCAACCATTTTACTTCAACCATGGTAAGCAAAGTGCGTCTTCTAATAGGTCAGAATAAACAAACGTAAAGGCCCCAGACAATATATTTAAGAAGAATCTCTACCTGGAAAAGTGAAACAACTCACATGTACAGAAGTTAATGAAAGGAAGACCAACTGTACAAAACTGTATGAATGATACATACCCAAAGAATAAATGGCAGTACCTGGTGACACTCGACAAAGCATACTTGATGCCTGTAAAAAGTCTTATGCTATTTTAAATTAGTAAATGGGTGAAAAACAATTCCAAAGGGGTACAAAACATGTCACTACACTTCTTGGAAGGGGATCCATGATCATCACAGAACACTGCACCATGAGCAAATTAAGGATCAGGAGAGTGGAAGCAAAGATGAACTCCGATTATCAATAAAATCAATTTTCTGGACTCTTCATACTAGGCAGAAATACAAGTTTTGTATAAAAAAATGAGGCCAAGAAGGTATGGGTTCACCATGATAAAGCATCCAGTCATACCTTCTATTCAACTGTCATATATCTTAATCATGTGGAGAATGAAAGGGGTATTCCACACAAAAACATGACATTTCAAATCACTAAACACAGCCTTTTAGATTTCTTTGCAACTTGTCTTTGTACACTTGACAGATTATGAAAAGCAAACAAGGAGTGAAATGCTTTGAACACAACAGCCTTATGACAGAGCTTTTTGCAAGTGCACTATAGGGTAATGTTAAAAAGGCACAGTCATCCGATAGGCAGATGAAGCATGAAAGGATAGACGTTAAAGATGTAGTGAGGCTCCAAAATCATTTCAATAAAATGTATTCAACCTATGTACAAGTAACTACATAATAAATTTTTAAGGTTACTTACAGACAAAATTATTAAAACATACTGACATCACTTTTTGACTGTAGATTTCTGCAATAAGCTAACATCTTTTGTATCCTTTATTAAATATAAAGCCAGAATCTAAAATCTCTTCAAGCTTCAGTCAAGAGAGAAAACTGTTCATTTTCTCTATATAAACGGAATGAAACTTAACAGCAGTATAATGCAATACATGTTCGATATTTACTTAATTTTCACTATGTTCATACCTAGTCTCACATTTACTATACGTCTTTAAGTTAAAATTTATATCAATAAAAACAAGGTAATTGATATTTTTGTACTTACAATGGCTTAAAAAAAAATTGGAAAAATAACTAAAAATGACTTTGAGCAAATCAAATTTTATGTCTAATACCATACTTGCTATGAGACACTACCTGGTATACAATCTAACATGTCCCAAAGAGCATTTGGATAAATCAAACATTTTAATTAAACAAATCGTGTATCTTAAGCCTAATATTCCAAAATCTTTTGCTTCAAAAGTAGATAAAATGTGGTTTCTTTCAGAAGAAAATCTACTGTTTCTATATTAATATATATCAAATGTAAATAGCTGAAGCTCATTAACCTTAGTAGGGACAGCGTGAATCTTCTTGTGGCGTGTATAATTTCCCATTCGGCTGAATGATGCACTGCAAAGTTCACATTGAAATGGTCGCTCTGAACCCACAGAAGTATCGTCATTGATGCTGGTTGATTTCAGACTAGGAGAATTCTCAAAACTTTTCACAGAGTCTAGAAACAGAATCAGGTATCAGTTAAGTGTCTTTGTATTTTTAACCCCTGACCAAGTGTCTCTTACATTTTTTTTTACATACCATTCACTACTAATGGGGTCCACATATTGCATCATATTTTACCAGTATGATCAAATGTTATGAATAGAGGTTTCATGGGTACACAATACACACCCGTTAAAAGTAAAGCAAGACACTTTTACTTCTTTCAACATAGAACCTAATCAACAGTTATTTAACTATAGATGGTATACCTTAGTTATTTTCACTTTTATATGAAATGTAACATTCCTCTTTGTTGACATGTCCAGTTGAAGCATTTATTGGTAAACACCTTTGTTTGATACAAAGAAAATATCTAAAAAAATACAAAATGTACCCAAAGCTATCATTCGATTGTTTTGTGCCGAGTTAATTTCTTGCTGATATTTTTAGCTGTCTACAGTTTCATATGTATATTTGTTATTGGATAGGTTGAATTCATTACTATAATCCTCCCGAGACTTTATTACAACATCGGATAGTTGAACTTCAAATAAGTTTTAAAGGCTTTGTCCGAGTATCCTCTTATCAGTTTTCTTTTGATTTCTTTAAAACAGGTGGCCTTTCTAATCTTCCACAATGTATAATCTTAGTTTGTTTGTTGGAAGATTCTACATTTCCAATACAAATCTTAGAGGTTTTTATTTATCTGAAAAACTATCCCATAATTGTGGTTCTGATTAGAAAGCTTTCATGCCATTCTGTTTTACCACTTGTATGAAACAAGCTGGTCACAAAAGAAAGAGAGGAAATTAAACCTGAGGTGCCAAGGAATTATCATTATTGAAAGAGGTCAGCATAAAATGTTAAATAATTATGTGTTATAAACACAAGATGTACTTCAGCTGACTTACATTTAGTTCTGCGAAAATGTTTTTGTTTATTGATATTAATGTGATGAAAGAGATACTCAAAAGGGATGTTTATAATTCTTTTTTAAAATGGAAGACTCCAGAAACAAACACTTTATTCTACTCATTCAGTACATAATAAAATGACACTTGTAAGTACTTACAGAGAATATTTCAATATGAATCTTTCATATTTAATAATAGTTTACATTTCACACAGTCAGTTGTGTTAAATTTCTTATATTTTTCTACCCTTGCCCAGCTCTTGCAATTTACGTTGTGGGTAAGTCTTTCTTGTTTCTCCATTAGCTGTATAGTTTCCTTGGCCTTCTGTTCAATAACAAGTTTGGACTTTCACAGCCAGCCTTTCCCTTCTTTTCTCCACTTTATCTTCCTTATTTAAACATTTCCTGGAAGCTCTGATGTTATGGTAAGTATTATATAATGCAGAGTGTCCTCTCTCTCAAAATACTCAAAATCTCCTTTACCTGATGCCTTCAAACCTTACTCTACAGATGGTATAACAGAAAAAGAGGCCACGTTCAAATGGCCTTATTAATAATCCATGATATTGCTTATGGTATCAAAGGTACCTTCAACATGTGGGATATGAAAACAGCTCATCAATACAAGTACTACTCTGCAGAGAGATGGGTACAATCTTAATGAATTGACAGTAGCTACTTCTTGTCAACTTGAACCGGGACCACAACCTCGTTGTCTTTTTCATTCAGGATCAATACAGTTTTTTTCATTAATTATTTTTAGTGATTTTATATGTAATTATTCGTGAGCTGCAAACAGTGTCCATACTGATAAGTACTCCTTGCTAACCACACTATATACTTATTAGCTATTAGAATTTACAGTTTATATCAAATTAGAATATCCATGCATCATGTTCATATTGTATTAGCAAACACTGCAGGGCTGTATATTGCCAGAATTGTAGGCAGTTCCCTACAACCTCCCTATCTTTCACAAAATGGATTAATACTGATGTCACAAGTCATCAATTTCGTATTGGTTTGGTTGTTATTAAGCACAAAACTACACGATGGATTATCTGTGTTCCAACCACCATTGATATCAAAACCAGTTTTTAACATCATAACACTAGAGATTTGCTGTGCCACTTTGGGCAAATTAACAATTAGATAGTGAAAATGATAAAAATACATCTATTTGTGGAAGAATCTCATGTCTGTATATTTATTCTTAAGAGCTATTTGCATGACAGGATGTACTCCTGGTAGAAGGCTTTTTTTGAGATGAATAAATGCTTCTTAATAAGTACAAGATATAAGGTCTGCATTGATGAGTGTTTATTTCCATATTTTAGAAAGGTTTGTTTGTTTGTAATTAACCACAAAACTACACAATTGGCTATCTGTGCTCTGCCCACCACAGGTATCAAAACCCGGATCCTAGCATTACAAGTCTGCAGACATACCGCTGTGCCACTGGGAGGCATTTTAGAAAGGCTATATATGGATGTCATTCACCTTCTTCTGTCTTTTTTTTCTTTATCAGGCTCTTTACAGTTATGGCCATTTGCTCAGCAAAATATTTGTGTTGTGAAAACCTATATGGTGCAGTTATTAGTTTCATGTTCCAATTTCTTGCAACAATTTTGTAATCTGAACTGGCATCCAATATTACATCTTTTTATCCTTCTCTGCACAATTGCTTCAAAACTTTCATAAATAGCTATATCCCCCATGTTTCTGCCAATGAGATTTGCATACCACTAGCCTTGAGCTAACTCACACCTAAAATGTTTAATGTGAATTGACATCCTCATGCAAACAATAGCACTCCACCAACAGGAGGTCAACACAACCTCCACATGCAGTAACTCCCCTTAAGCATTTGCACTCACAATAATTTCATTCTTAGACAAGGCAAGATGAAAGTGTACCTGAAGGTGGGGGTCAGGTGGGAATGTGTGAGGAGGTGAGTATCTGTAAGAAATACATTTCTAGATAAAGACAATGTTAACTTCTAGATGATACTTCACTTCTTCACACAGAACAGCTAGAATCTCATGATGAATTGGTGGAGGAGCCAGTGATTTAAACCTAGATAACCTTCCTTCAGAAAATGCCTGAAGACAAAGCACATGGAGCTTTACACCTGATGGCAGGGGCTTCACAGGAGTACACTAATAGAAGACAGCATCTCATCTTGACCAGGATTTTACCTTTGCCCAGAGTATAAATGGGGTATAGGCAAACAAACTCCAAGTGTCACAAAAATGGTCAAAATAAGAACATAACTATCTGAGCACTTACACAAAAATGGCCAGTAAGTGAAACATAGTTAGGGCACAATCAGACTGTATGGGGTGTGCTAACTTAGACTCAAATGGGCAGACTCAGGCTGCAAGAGGAAGGCACACCAGCTATTTGAGGGGTGACTTACACCACACTGACAGTGTCACCACTGCCTTACTTCTGACTGTATTGTGCTAAGCCCAGTCAGAAAGCAATTCTACTCTCCAATGGCTAAGAACTGGTAAGTGGCAAGGGTCTCCTGTGCTCCACTTCAGGGGGGGGGGGGGGGAAGAAAATGTGTGTTGGGAATTGAGTAATTTTGTATACCATGAGGATATCTCTAGTGGTCTTGCAGAACACCCCATCTCAACAGCAGGCACCGGTAGAGTCAAGGTGAATCTGTTGATCACTTTCTGTTCCCCTGGATGAGGAGGTGTCCTTTGGTAGAAACAGATGATGGTGGGAGATAGAAGAAAAAAGATAGGAGAGAAAGAATGGTCACCCTCTTGGGTGGCTGAAGTCTTAAGAAAAGACCAAACTAGGTAGAGGAATAAATAAGTGCAATGGAATAGAGTGCAAGAAGCATCAAGAACCTAGATCCATGAACAACAGTGATTACAGGTGAGAAGGAGAATGAAGTAAGTCTTGAAGAAAGGTGATATAGAGAGCAAGAAGCCAATGGCTCAAACAGGGCAAACCACATAAAGTTCCCAATCAGGCATAGGAATCAGTGAAGAAGAAAGGATCAGAATAGAGTGGAGAGAACAGGGAAAGAAAACAACCTATGTTAATGGGAAAGATGAAAGAAGTGAAGACCAACAAAGCATGGTCTAACAACCAAATGAAAAAGGCAAAAAGGTGTGTCACAGTAGGAAGGCTGGGAGTAACAGAGCAGCAGATGGACCAACAGTGAAAACTCACCACTTCTGTTGATAGGCAAAGTCAAAGGACAACAGTAATGGAATAAGAAGGCTATGAAGGGATGATATCCCTGAATGAAAAAATGACATGTGACGTTGAAGCAATAGCGAGGGAATAGTGAGTAGGGGAAGAAGTGGTCCAGATGCCAATCAAAGAAGTAGAAGAAACCAGGTATAAGCTTACCAAACAGGCACCACCAAGAGGACTCAATAAGAACTGTTGCATATCCAGGTAAGGATCCAAAGGAGAAATCAAAGAAGTGTCAAAAAAGCACAAGAACCATATGCTAACAGAAACTACAACAGAGAGACCTACAGTTAATAAAGAATGTAAACTAACTACATTCTTCTGAATAGGAGTCAGGAGAATGAGAATAGCTAATAGCTAGTAACTGTACAGAAGAACTTCTGAGAACAAGACAAACCACAGCATACAGAGAAAGAAAAATAACTTGAGGAAGATCATCTGAGGGTAATGTGATAAGTAGAATACAAAGTCTGTTAATATTTTGCTAGTTTTTAAAA
The DNA here is from genome assembly GCF_000517525.1 of Limulus polyphemus. Classification (NCBI taxonomy): domain Eukaryota; kingdom Metazoa; phylum Arthropoda; class Merostomata; order Xiphosura; family Limulidae; genus Limulus; species Limulus polyphemus. Next base: position 84,763 of record NW_013669722.1, read on the forward strand.
TCATCAGCAACAATGCAAATATCAGGAGAAGGAGAAAAATAAGGATTCAAGCACTGAACCATTTAACATGACACTAGCATTCTCAGGTATAACAGAAATACGTTCATGATTTAAAATAGAACATACCTGAGAGAAAAATGAAATGAGACCACCATAAGTTTCTTCAGGATTAGGGCTAAGAAATATTTTAGACAAATAGATCTGAGCAAAAGACTGATCTTATTCAAAATCTTGAGAAAATGGCAGGGGTTATTCAAACCAGCAGGGATACCAGCAGATCATCTGGCATTAACAGCCCTAATATGTTGATTGATACTGCATAAATAAGTCTTCTACAGCTGTAGAAGTTCTGATACTGTTAGAAATATTTGTACCAAATGTGAATCAAATGTATGATGATGGAAATGTAAGGGATAAAAAAAAGGATCCTGGTCGCATGTTTGAGAAATTGAAAATGAAATATCCCTCTGCATTGGATCTACCATCTGAGAGTGAGATTTATTTGGCAATCAATGACTTAATTGCAAAAGAAAAACAAGCAGCATATGGCCAACTTTCAACTTGTATATGTTTTCCAGATGTGCTTTCAAATATCATCAATGATATTCTTGATGTAAATGAAAAAATTGCATCAAGGGCATGCTATGCAGTGGTCCTGGAAAGATACAAGATGATAAAGGAGGCAAACTCCGTCGAAGAGTTC
>NW_013669722.1:86351-100641 GCF_000517525.1 Limulus polyphemus
GCATTATGAATTCTGTACTTGTTCTACGAAGGAAAGGCAAGCAGCTGAAGGAGGAGCCCAAGGAGGTGTTGCATTATGAATTCTGTACTTGTTCTACGAAGGAAAGGCAAGCAGCTGAAGGAGGAGCCCAAGGAGGTGTTGCATTATGAATTCTGTACTTGTTCTACGAAGGTCAACATAAGTATTGATCCCAAAAAACAACAAAATTGTAAAAGAATTGTCATTTATTTTCATGAAAGAAAGAATGAAAAAGCAAAAGAACGAGAAAATAAATAGAAAAACGGCCTGGAAAAGGGTGCACTTTTCTGGAAAATGTAGCCAAAATTGCAGTTTTCATACGATCATAAAATTGTGAGTATTTATGCCAAAAATTAAATAAAAACACCCTTGAAAATAATTTTTGCTGTTCCATTTTAGTACTAAATGCTCTATTTCAGTGTTCAAATTACGTAGTTAACATCCTGTAGAAATCGGGAATATATCAGGAAATTTTGCTTCCCCGAGGTATGCATTACGTGTTAAAATATGAAGCTAAAAACAGTGTAAGAATATCAAAAATATTAGGCACTAGAAGGCCATTAAGCCTAACAATATCACTCAACAAAGCAATTAACCTATCCTAGGGGTAACTACTCACATAAATAAAATTTTCCAATGAAAAGTTAAAGGTCAAATGTTTAATACACATATCATCATTTTAGAAACCAGTTTACAACTCAACAGTTCTAAATTTTTGTGCAATAACTAGCCTGGACCTTACTTTCAATATCTTATACTTATTTCTCTAAAATCTTTGAAATCATCCCCAACCTCCATTACTAACAACCTCCCAGTTTATCCATTCCCCTAATGATTTTAAACACTTGAATTAGATTATCTACAATTCTTCTACACTCCAGAGAAAACCAGCTCAAAATCTTCATGTCTCTTTTCATAGCGTTAATCTTTCAGTCTTTGATACTTAGTTGTTTTTATTAATTAATATCAACTTCTGATCAGAGCAAGCTGTGTACGTACGGCAAGACTAAAGAGCAGTATAGCTAATTAAATGTACATTATGTTTCAAGCTATAAAAATTGGAATGCATTGTTTCATCAGTTGGTTACCCTCACTGTTATAGATATTTTCATCCATAATTGCTATAACATTTCACGAGGAGATTTAGGTTAGTTTTAAAGACATATATTACGCTAACAGTGCCAAAAAAAAAAATGTCTATGATAAAAGTATAATAATAAAAATAATGACAATATTCTTAATAACATAACCTGTTAATGAAAGTAACAATAAATAAATAATAAATAAATAATGAAAGTTTTGCACCTGAGTACACTTTATGTGAGACTGAAATTCCATTTTATACTAATTCCATACTTCAATAGATGGCAGCACAAGCAGGTATTTTTTTATAGCCTGCTTCTGATAAGAAAACGAGGTCCTAATGGGAAGAGAAAGCAGGTATTTTTTTATCCTGACTGTGATGTACCACTGTGTGTCACACCTTGCTTCCTAATCTACCATACTAAAACAAACATCAAGTTCAATATGTTATATTTTTCTGACAAATGGTCTTTTTAGTTATTTTTTTTATAGATCTGTAATTGTTTTCTGCTTGTATCAGGTATTTCCTGCAAATAAACCTAGATATATTACTTTCTTTAGGCTTTTCTATATTTCACGATATATCTTGCATTTATAACAATCGCTTTATTATACTTTTCACATAATAAAATTGATAAACTATTAGATAATATTTTTTATTTCACTTTGCCTATATGCATATTTTCAAACAAATTAATTCAAAAATATAATATTTTTTGGAACATATTTAGGAAAAAAAAGGGGAAAGGAACAGGTTAAGGAACACAGAAACACTAGCTATTGACTTGAACTACTGTGATAGAAAATTTTTTTTATGAAAAACGTAGCCATAGTAAAACATGCCTTATCTTTCTCCAATTCTCCTTAACAATGTTTTTGTCCAAGGAGAACTCATTAAGCCACTTCTGTCTAATGTTAGAGTGATATCTGTGACAATATATGATGACACGTTACTATTTAAACTGTGCAGCGGACCAAACTAAACAGAATATAACTACTATAAATAACTCCGAGAACCCTACATGTTCTTTCTACCACTTCTAAATATTCAGTTACATGCTTGAGAATTTTATCAATCACATTCAAATCCTTTTTAAGTCCCTCCCCATTTCAACAGCCTAGATGGCCTATAACTTTTATGTCAATATTTTTTACCCCCACCCCCACAAATCAAGTGTTTTTAAATTTTTGTACTTTAAATGCAACACTTTACATTAATCTATTGTGAAATTAATTTTCCCCAAATCAGCTCATTCAACAAGACCGTCCAAGGAAGCATTTTCTATAGAATCAACCTCACCAATCACTGTAGCATCAGAAGCAAACATACAAATCTTAATGATCATATGATAGTCCATGTTATGGATGCAACAATTAACCACCAATAAGCCAATTAATCAAGGAAAACTGGCACTAATTACTAAAGAAAATACAGAAATAAGAAACCGAGTCATTTTAAATTATCAGTGGCAAAAAACGAAGGTTTAAAACAAATGAATAAAAGGAAAAGCAATTTAAGCAACAGTTATAGCTTTGAAGTGCAGTACACCCTAATTTCAAACATGTTATAAAAGCAATAAAGTAACAAAACAGTATTATTCATTAAAGAATATTATTGTCATGATATTAAAGTCTTCCAACAACTGAATTAGTGTTGACTTTTGAGACAGTTCAAATAGTGTTCTGTGTTTACAATTGGGCAATTTGCTAATCAATTAATTCTTGAGCTCATCAATTACATTCAACTAACAGATTATTGTCATAAGATAACTAAAAAAAAAAACAAACTAATAATACTACAAATCTGGTTTCAATTCCTGCAGTGAGCAGCTCTGTGAATCTGTGAAGCTTTGCACTTAACAACCAAGAAATATAATGGCAATATTTCAATTACTTTATAGCAATGATAAGAAATCAGTTTTGATTAGATGATGATTTTCTTGAGTCATAACACTAATCAATGAAGTGGAACAAAGTTGATTTAATCCAAAATATAAATGGAAAAGCAATATTTCAATTACTGGATAGATGAAATAATCAAAAATAGTAATAATCATAATTTTGATTAACTAATTACTTTACACTAATCAATGCAGTCAATGCTCATAGGTAACTGATTATATGGATTAATTTAAACACTTAATTCTAAATTATAATCATATTATCTAAGAAGAACTCCAACATTTAAAATAACTTGTGTATCTCATCATCATCATCTTTAGAAAAACACTATCAAAATAAAGTTTATTCATCAAATTACACTCTAGTTTTTAATACAGTTTTCTGTGAGGTCAACATATTTCATCATATTGGGCAATAACATCACCCACTTCCTACAAATGGAACCCCAGTAATAATTAGTGGGATTAAATGCAATGCTGATGGTATTTTCATTTACACTTTTTTTATGTGTGACTCATGTTATTATGGACATTGTAACCGACAAATTCATAGGCCTACAAGACATTAAGTGTATAAGCAGCCAGAGATCAAAATATTACATTCCCATATTCCTGAGGAGTTTAGCTTTACTTGAGGAATTTGATTTTTTTAGTTGGCTTTCCTGATTGGGAATGCATGATCCATCTGTATTCCTTTTGTTATGACAAATGAAAGTGAACATACTGCATGGATTAAACAACAAAAAAAACAATTCATGAGGAAATGCAACTTTACACGAGGGAATGTAATTTTACTTCATTATTTCTATCCCTCACAGCTCGGAAAAATGTTCAAAATGCCGATTTTAGGGGCTCCATCAGTACTTCTACAGTTAAAGCTTATGTATCGTTTTCTCCTCAATGATAGGATTCCAATTTAAATAATTTAAAGATCCAGCATTTTCTCGCTTCTTCTTTTTTTTGCTATTAAAATACATGTAATTCGTTTATACTGATTTACATGATATACAAAATGTTGACAAGAGGTATTGATAAAAACAAACTTTTCATTCACCTTGTTGAGGGCTACATTCATGTACCATCTCTAATGTACTGGACCTTAGCTTTGGATTCATATGAAACTTCTTCAAAATTTCTTCATCACTCTTAATCTATTAATGTAAAAATAATTAAGAATTCCTCAATTAATACTATTAAATATCTTTATTGTATCATATGTTTTAATACTAATAACAAATGTAATTACTTTTCAAATGGATAAGTAAAAAGAAAAAAAGTAAGAAACAAATTAACAATAACTAGTCAGTAAAAGAAGTTTCGAGGTAGATTTTATACTGTGTTAGTAACACACTGTAAAATCTACTTTAAAACGTCTTTAGTTGTTACTATATTACAATGAGCAAACAACGATAAACACTGAAAAAAAATTAGACAACCAGTAACACAATTGAAATGGTGGCTAACAAACACAATAAATTGTATAGTTTAAACAAATGTAAAAGTACATATGAAACTTGCATAGTGGTGGGGGAGTTTGAGAATACACAAACTAATAACATAGATATGGTAAAGAAGAAATTGAAAAACATTATTTAGGACATAAGTCAAACAATTTTAAACACAAGTTTATTAAACAGAAGTTTCAAGAAGAAGCTCAACTGTTATTATTCTAATGTTAAGAGTATTAGGACTGAAATGGATGAGTTCAGAGTTCAAATTCAAATAGAAAACTAGGATGTAAGAGAGGCATTCAAACCAAGGATGATGTAGCACCCCCACTTTTACATATTTGACTTATATAGAAACTGTAAATTATATTATTATATTAGTTTTTGGCCTCCATAGATTGAACTGCCTTTGGCAGCACAGGAGTTACTTTTAGCAGGTCCTTATATCTTCAATCCCTTACTGTAAAATCAGCGTGTCTAGCCAAGCACCCCCCCTCTTCCTACTGGCACTTGTATAGAACTGGAGAACAATGATAACTGGAATTATTCGGAAATTCCATGATATAGTTAATTTAACAGTGATAGACTTCTTAAAAGGTGTTTATATAAAGGATGAGCTGAAGTTGATGGTACTGAAGATGTAAATTTTTTTCATCTATATCGGTTAGAAGGGAAAAATCTTTGTTTATTAGTATTTGTTATAGGACATATGATTAGACAAATGCTATCAATGAGAAATTGTAAATGAGATCAGGGGTATTACTTACTAATAAAGTGAGGCGGATAGTAAAATTTGATGTTTGATTAATTAACAACAGTCAATTATTCTGACATCAGACTTGGTTATTTGGAATATTAAAATATAGTAATAATCTGAAACAATAATTTTGATTTATTGATTATTTTACACGACACTAATGAATGCACTCATTGATAATCAGATGATCAATTATGCTGATTAATCAAGTTAATCACTCAGCTGTAATTACAAAAATAATAAGTTCACAAGGGAGAGAAATTCCTTGAAATGATTCAGGAGGATCTTATATTCCACATGGTTAGGAAACCAAATAGAGTGAATGTCCTTTTACACTTAAAGTTCACCTCCAATTAAAATGTGGTAACAAGTGTTGAAGTGGGAAACATTAGAGAAATAGTCATCATTGTATAGCTGTAGATGTTTAAGTCATAAAAACTAAATTCTGGCTCATAATGGAGGAGAAAATCTGGGATGAAATTGTTCTAAATTTTCACACTTAAACTCAACTGTTTTATCCATCCATTTAACTAAGTAAACAAGTTATTATGATATTATATTAAATTTTAGTTAATAATCATCTTTGTAACATGATTTTCAGATTTCGCTGAAGATGGAATTAGTGCATTTCGAAACATTCGAAATATGTCAATCTTCAGATGAAGAAAAGCTATTTTTAATCTTAAAGTCAAAACTACTTTGCATATTAGATAGTCAACATTACAAAAAAAGAAAAAATTCATGAGCAAATCTTTAATTAAAAAAGATCTTTACAATTTATAAAATCTGATGTTTTGTGTATGAACACCTTGTAACATTGACTGATAACCTGCAAAATTTCATGAAGATACACTTATATTATCAAAAGTTATAGTATGACTGTTCTCCTTTGGTGGATACAAGCTGTGGTCAAAGAGTTAAAAGTTTTATTTGATGACGATTGGTTACTGTCAATAATAGAAGCCAGCTTCTTACCGGAGATTAAGGGGAGAACTGACAAGTTTCTGAATAAAAAGTAGGCTTAAAATAATATATTTCATGTAGTTTAAAGTAGGCTTAAAATAATATATTTCATGTAGTTTAAAGTAGGCTTAAAATAATATATTTCATGTAGTTTTTAACGCAATAAAAAATATATATCACTAATGATACTATTATAAACTTTTAAACATTAATTCTTAAAACTGTTAAATAGTTCCTTCAAATGACATTTTATGCATCATTTACAAAACATACTGATCAAAAGTTAACATTTTCCTTACCTGAAAATGTATTTTCAATAGATACCTCTTCACGTAGAAAGCTATCTTCCCCACGAGTGCCTTAGAGAACTGCATGCCACTAGCCTTTAGGCAACTTACACCTAAACTCGCAAGATTCCATGAGACTTGCACTACTGATGTTATTATCAGCAAAAGCCCTCCACCAATAGGAGGGCAACATAACCTCCCTGTAAAATGACTCTCACTATGCTTTTGCACTCGTGAATTTTCATTCTTGATGGGGCAACTGCACCAGAAATGGGTAGGAAGTGTGTTAAGAGGTGAGTATCTATAGGAAATACATTTTCAGGTATAATAACACCTTTTCACACAGAAAGCTAGAATCCCATGTTCATACAGTGAAAGGAGGGCAAAACAACTGCCCTGCAAACTAACTCCCTCTATGGGTGGGGGAAGAGGGTGGGAAGTGAGAAGTGTGTAAGGAGGTGAGTATCTATTTCCAATACATTTTCAACTAAGGAAAATGTTAACTTCTGAGACAATACACACCTCTCCCACTGAAAGCTAGAACACCATGAAAGGACTAGTGCAAAGTTTACCTAGATAAGCTCCCTTCAGAAAGTGCCCCAAGGAAACCCATGTAGTGTGACACCAGATGGCAGAGGCCACACAGAGGCACACCCTTGTGAGACCTCATCTCATCTTCTCCAGGATACACTCTTTTCTCAGAATAGAAGGAAGGAAGGAAGAGGCAACCAAGCTCCACGTGTCATGGATATGACATGACACACGGAGCAAGAACTTGCACACAAAAGGTTGGAAAGTCACCATGTGTAACCTGGTTGAGGTGCATTCAAACCGTACTTAGTGCATGCCTCAACTGTACCATCAGACATTACTGGACAGACTCTAGCTGCAGGAAGAGGGCACAAAAATTATTAGTTGGTGCTCATCTTAATTCTACCATCAGACTCTGGGACTGACACCAGCTGCAGGAGGAGGACACAGAAATTCATGTCATAAAGTATGTAATAGTTAGATTGCACATTTCAACTTGACTGGACAGTCATCTGTGCATGCATGTGATCTCCTTTGGGTTAAACACTCCCCATGAAGCTATGGTCACCAAACACTAAACCTCTCAAGCAGAATGAGTAGAATAGGCATGAAACCTGGTGAGTGTAAGTTCCATAGCTCACAGGCAGATGGGAGAAGGCTGATCCGAGCTGAGAATAAGTTGAGAAACACACACACACCCTGGTAAGTAAGATATTGAGTGGTTGTGAGGAATTGTTGGAAGTGGTCACTACACAGCCTCCAGATGATATTAGACATAGATGAAAGTGAAAGAAGAAACAAGATGAGGGCTGAAAGGAGGAAGGGTAGGGAACTAGAAAGCCTGTGAGTAAAGAGTAAACAATAAAGTGTAGACAGAAAAGTGTGACCACAAAAGCTCAAACCAGGACAGACAGGTACCCATGGGATCTGACAGGATGGAAACATCACCGACAAGCTTGTCGAGTTTGACACCGGGTAGAAGAGGAAGTTGGGAATTAAAAGACAAGGCACAATGGTAGAAGGTAGCGTTGGTGATAGTGGGAACAACATACGAAAGCAAGGATTGATGATGGGCAGCCTCAGCTAATGATGCAATCAAATAAGGAATAACACCAACTTCAGAGCAATGAAAAGGGCTAGGCAAAGGGCTTGTAGAAGGGAAGAAAGAAGTTGAATTTGGGATAGTAGAGTATCCCAACCAAATAACCCAGTAACAAAGAGGCAAATGAGCAGGAAATGGTAGAAATGGTACGGCTACAGTGAATGGAATGAAAATCACCCAGAAATTTCTCTGTGGCGCGGTGGAGTGCCTCAGACTTGAGGTGTAGAGGGAAGAGGAAAAAAGTGTGGTAAAAAGATCAGGAGAAAACAAGAGTATTATGCACTGGAGGGTGAAACCAATGCCAAATAGTCCACATCCCCCAGACAGGTAAGGATACCAAACATGAGAATTGTGAAAGGGGAGGGGATGCAGAATGACTAAAATCGAGAATATAAAAAGCAGATAGATGGGGAGGGAAAGGCTTTATGAAATGGATAGGATGGTGACACAACCTCTCTGCACACTAACTCCCTCTATGCTTCTGCACTCGTGAATTCTCATTTCTTTCCTCGGCACTGAACCCATCAGACATGTTTTTGTCAACTTAATGAGATTTGTGATGTTTAGGGAGTTTACTTTCATTCTTTCCTTAAATCTATGAACACTAGTTCATGTAATATCTTTTCGTACTTGAATGAGTGACTGATTTCCTCACACAAGTAATGCAACAATTATAGCTTATGAGGATGACATGGTGGTAATTGTGATTAGGGTAGTGGGTTGCCTTTTGTAGCCAAGACCTTCAATTCCAGTCTTTATCAGGCATTCCCTCCCCTCATTTGTGGAGAGAATGAAAAGGATGAATTTCATTTTTTCTATATCCTGGTCAGGCTTTGGGAACTTCTCTCCCTGTTGAATAGAATAAACTTTCTCACATTGTCAGGACTTATTTTCTCTGTTATGCACTATTTTTCTTGTTCCCCACTTCTTAATCCTAACCCTAATCCATTTTGTTTACCATTCCTGGACAACTTTAAAGGAGGACTTTTGCCATATAATAACACCATGATGCAGTAGTGCAATTCACGAGAAAACTCATGAGATTAGGTGGGAGTTACCAAAAGGCTAGTGGCATGCAGATCTCTAAGGCAGACACACGGTAAAGATAGCTTTATGTGTGAAAAGGTATCCTAGAAAGTTAAATTATGAATGGTGGTAACGACACCGGAAAGATATCATAAAGCTTTTTTTTCTTAGTTCTTCTTTGGGACTGGTGTTCTTGCACTAAACAAAATAAACAAGTGGTTTCAGAAATGCTAACATTATGTGAATTTTACTTCTATACTAACCTCAAGTTCAAAACTAGTTGCTGTTTCAGGAATGACTGCAAAATTATGTAATAATACAGCTTCAGTTGGAAGAAGAGGAAACAAGCTACTTCCAATAATATTGAAAGGAAGAGTAACTTCTGATACAGAAGTAGAATTCATTCGTACATTAGCGTTTCCACTACTGGTGACTTTCTCCACTGACTCAACTGCATTTTGATTCTCTACTTCTATAATCTTACATATAGGCATGACTGTGCTCTGATCTATCTCATTATTTTCAGATTCAACGTGATGATAATGTTCTTTTTCAGAACTGGCTACCATTAGATCTTCCTTTGTAGTATTGGTATCAAACAACTTTAAGCAGTCATAACTTTTTCTCTCCAATGTGTTGTCATCATGAGAAAATTCTTTACTTGTTTCATTTTCATATTCTTTTGTAACTTTAAGAGATTGTTCATTAGAGAAAGTCCTACTTAAATCTAACACTTTAGATCTAGAACAGAGAGAAACAGTATGATCTGAAAGCGAGGAGACCAAATACTGTTCTCCTTCTTCTGATATGTGTCCTAAGCCTTGGCACTTCTCCGACTCTCCACCAACAACACCTGTTGATACATTTCCAGAAACGCATGGGAAACTATTACTATGTAAGAAAGGAGAATCACACAATCGTTCTAAATTAACATTTATGCTTTGATCTTTTCTTAAATTAATTGTTTTTTCAATGGAAATATGAAATCTAGATAAACTGACATCTTTTTTTAAATCTGGATGCATGTTATTACTTTCCTGTATTGCAAACAATTCTGTAGGACTTGATGCTTTAGTAATCTCTCGAACAGAAACCATATGGTCATCAAGTTCCAGAGCCTCATCTGGAGTTTGAAAAATATGAGTACTGTGATGTTTAACATCTGTATAAGACTGTGAATCTTTCATCATTGTTGATTCATTCTCTGTTTTAAATTCCAGGACATCATCAGGATTGCTTGTGACTACATACTGAATACCAGCTCCCAAAGGAGATTTTACTAGATGGCTTGGACTTGGAACTAGAATGACAGGTGAAAATATTACTCCATTTTTGGCAGTAGTAGAACATAATGTCTGTTGTTGGCTTTCAGCTGAGGAAATTTCTGTCATCTTGTTATTTAAATTGCCAATGTGCGAGTTGGGTGATAAACTATTGAATTCCAGCTAAAATATGAAGAAACCAAATTATATTAGAAAAATAATTGTCAACTAACAAAAACATTATTCAAAAATTCTTCTCTACAGATACATGTTCAACAGTACATATTAGGTCTACAAAAAATTTATGTGCCTGCTTAATATTTTATTTTATGCATAAACACCAAATATAATGGTATAGCTTAAAAGTGATAAAGAAATAAATATGAATAATTCCCAATGAACACTTCAAAAGCATGTGAATAACAGAATACAAAAGATCAATGTATTATTCATGTGATTATAATGTTTCTAATTAACTCAAAATAAGCAGCTTGATTTGAATATAAACAGTACTTCAAACTGTAATGTTGATGTATGAAATACTGCTTTTAAACATAAATACATACACAAATACAACAAACAATTAATGAGAGAATAAAACTAAAAACAACTATAATCTACAATATCACATTTTGCACAGACCACTACTCCAAGTTTAAAGCATCTAATATTATCTTACATCAATACAAATAAAAATGCTTTGTGAGGTGATATTCCTTCATTTCTGTTAACCATCTTTATGTATATATTTGAAGTACCTTTTCCTCTACGGTTTAGACTTTAGTTGGGCCGTTTCTTAAGTTTATTTATACATGATGACAACTCGCACCTTGTTAAGACAGTGAGAGAATGACTTACACTGGGTGGTGCTGAAGTTTGCCATAGTAGCTAGAGTTATGCAAGTTAATTGATTGGCTATGGCCTTATGTAAATAAGTTAATCAGAAGTTTCATCAATAACCAATATGCATCCTGCAGAGAATTGTATTCTCATCATCTTGCAGCAAATAAAAGAATGCATAAAAGAAAAATATAATTGAACTCAGAAGACTGCACAAGCCAGTTGCTCAAACATTTGTAGTTTTAAATTGGATATTGTATAAAACTCAAAGATTGAGTGTTATGATTAAATACAGTTTGCAAGTGTTGTGTTATTAAACATATTTTGCAATAATTTATAAAGTTAGGTTTTTCCTTTGAATATTTGTTTATAGCTTTACCTATTAGTATTTATTACTACTACTAGCAAATAGTATTATCTGTAATAGTTTTTACTAATAGTAATACTAATTAGTAGTATATTATTGTCATGTCACTGAGTGCAGTAACCAAATTATATGACGTAAATTAGCGTCAAGCTGCCAAACTTGGTTACTCTTTAGTAGTACTGTTGTCTCATTGTGTTAATGTTTGGTACAGTGAACTTCAGAATTAATTATTAAAACTGAACCATTCTTCAGAATGCTTCACAAATCTTACCTGGACTGGAGGCTAGACTCAGGCTCGAGTTTTAAATTTAAGTTCCACAACTAGCCAAAGCATAGGTGTAGTGAACACTGTTAGCACACTTTACGTCCATCCTATAGTTCTCCTTCGCGTTTGAAAGATAAACTTACAATTTATAAACATTTGTATTTAGTTAAGACTGTTTAAAGTTACGCCCATTTAGTACAATATATATACAATTAAAACTTTTCTTACTTTCATCATCCAACAACGACACTGAAGTAACTTGGATTCCTTATTCTTTATTTCTTAATATAGAAAGCAAAATGGCTCAAACGTCATTACGATTTATACTCTGGATAATAATTTTAACAAGTTTACCAGTTGTCGAAACACCGTTATAAAATTTAACAAAAATAAAAAATCCATACAAAAGTCTTTTCTTTTCTTTTTTTTCTTTAAAATATGGCAGGGATTTAGGTTAAGGTGAAGAGCTGGCAGGCTTCAACAGGAATATGTCAACTCTTTCCAACTGGGGTGTTCAAGTATATTTTATTCCCCTTCGCCCCGCTCGTGGGTTTTTCTTTGAACCTACAGTGCCAGATATTAATTAGTTCGTTGCGATGAGAGTTGTTAGTTTATTGTTGACGTAAAAAGATTTGCGTTGGCAGAAAAAAGTATCAAAATGAGTATGCTGAGGCAAAACTGGTAAAGCGGATATCATGGGCGACGAACCTAGGAAATAGGAGTGTGCTACAAAACCTCGAAGCTTCATTTCCCGCATATGTTAAACGAAAAAGAAGAAATGGGTGGTTTTTCATGGTAGTGGAGAGAGATTAAACTCCTATGCCCCGAATTTTCACGTGAGGGAAAACGAGAGTGTCCCAAGAAACACACTTTCACATTACAAGCGATGAATAATCTACATGTCCTGTGCCCAAATTGAAAAATAGAACATGAATGTTTAGTTAAAAATACCTAGATTATGACTCAGATGTGACCGAGTGGCTACAAGTTAGTTTGTTGTTGTGTTTAAGTTTGCTTGTGATAAAGGTTGTAAGGTGATAGGTGTTTGTATGGTGCACTTGTGATTGTGAAGAGGGCAGAGGGTTTCTATTTTCGGCTTTGCGATAGTAATTTCTAGCGCGCATGCCTAATCTTTCATTAATAATGGTAAGTTACTCACTTTATCTAAGTAGCTGACCGGGGTAAAAGTGGGATTCCTTTTTGCTAGTCTTACCGCTCTATTTTATTGTATTTGTAGTTTAATGAAAAGATTGTCTGACATGTTATATGTAATTTGGCATCCGTTTTCAATCAATGGGCGCAAGAAAGCTTTATAAATTTTAGTATCCCTCTAGTTTTACAGCCTGAATGTTTACCTGTAAGGATTCTAATGTAGTTAATTCATTTGCTAATGGATGCGTGAATGTTTTTATCTGAGTTGTCCAAGTGAGACCTCTGTCAAATTTGATACCAAGGAATATAATAGTTTGTTTGTTTTGAATTTCGCGCAAAGATACACAAGGGCTATCTGCGCTAGCCTTCCCTAATTTAGCAGTGTAAAACTAGAGGAAAAACAGCTAGTTATCATCACCCACCTACAAATCTTGGGCTACTCTATTACCAACGAATATTGGGATTGACCGTAACGTTACAACTCCTCCACGGCTGAAAGGGCGAGCATGTTTCGAACCCGCGACCCGCAGAGTGCGAATCGAGCTCCCTAACCACTTGGCCATGCCGGGCCGAATTTAATAGTATTGCTAATTTTAATTTCTGTATTATTGAATATTTACTTTACTTTTTCGTGTTTTTGAAATACTTATTTAAACTTTTGGGGAATACAGTACATTGTGTTTTAATTGGATTGAGCAAAACGCACTAGTCGCTACATCAGTCAGCAATTATGTTTACAGATTTTTGAACACGATTTGTTGTTATTAGTGGATTGCGAGGTGTACTCCAACAGCAATGTCGTTGATATGCTGTGCAAAATATGTGTAGGTTAGATCTGGGAATGGTATATTGTATGCATAGGAGTGGCGAAAGGACTGATCCTTGCGGAACTCCTGCTGATATGTTAAAATGTCTAGACAATATATTGTTTGTTATAAATACAGCCGATTGATTTGTGAGAAAGTTAGATATCCATCTGATCATTGTTTTGTTAATACACATTAAGTGTTATTTGTGTTAAACGGCATAGTGCCAAAAGGTGTCGAAAGCTTTGTGCATATCTAAGAAGACTGTGACCGTGGATTGGTATTGTTACGACGGCGGAAATTACGTGACTCTGGTAACACTTCATGAGATTCTCGAAGGATCTTGACTTTTCCTGGCAACTCTAGTCTGTTCTAGACGCCCTCTTTTTTGTATATAAGCCCGGCAAATAAAGTTGAGATAAGATAGCAGATAGATAGACAATTGAGTCAAGCGAGCGATAGGGACGGTAATATAAAGTGTG
>NW_013669722.1:101641-103873 GCF_000517525.1 Limulus polyphemus
AAATGACTTGTATTCGCTGAAGTTTCTCTGAAAAGAATTTTTACGGGAAATTAACAAACAAGCAGATACGTAACAGTACTATTATATGATTTGAAAGAGATTCAGTGAGTCTGGAACTCTACCAGCACAGGGTCGGTCAATTTGACCGAGTCACGTGACCTTTTGTACTAGTTTAAAGTTGATATAAATTCAGTACTTATAATTCTCTATATAATGGGTATATCTTCACAAAATGTGGCAGTCTTTCAGTTAATATTACAAGTCTTTCACATACAAAAAGTCATATTTTTAAGTGAAGTATTTCTAATAAAATAAAATAAAGTTTTGTCCATGAATATATTCAGTATTTGTTTTGAATAGTCCGTGAGCAAAGTGGGTTCAATTTTGTATGTTTGAAAGGAAATTATTACTTTCCCAGAAATATAGAAGTTGGCTGGATATTACTGGTTCAACCAGTTTTGCCAAGACAACTAAGTAAACTGATTGGTCTGAATGTCTGGGTTGGAGCTATTGGATGGGTTTTTAGAGATAACTATTTTTCCAGTAGTCTGGGAAGTATTCAGACAGCAGTGTAAAGTTTATGGGATTTGTTAGGTGGAAAAGGAGTTTGTGAGAGGAATCCTTGAGTACGATATTTCTTAGTCCATCATGCCTGAGAGCTAAATTATCGGATTATTTTATATTAATTTTTAATTCAGCAGTGGTAACTTTTCTTACAGGTGTATCATTATGTGTTGACAGTGAGTCAGAATTGGTATTGTGTAACAGAAAACACAGGGTATATAAGCCAGGGTTTGAAATTACATCATTGTTTATGGTTGGATTTGCTGAATTGAGGAAATTCTAAATTTTGGAAAGCCAATTCCAAATAGTTGGCAAACGTGTTTGTTTAGTCTGTGTATGTACAATACATTGAAATCTTGTTTTGCTATTTTTGTTGTTTTTTTAGTGCTTATTTCGTCGGAAAACTCAAAATTGAGACATTATAGTATTGACGAAACACATTATGTCACTATGAAGGCTATAAAAATGAAATTTCGCTAACCCAGAATAAAAACAATTCAAAAGATGGAGTTTTTTGATAAGAAGACTTCATGGCTATTAATAGTTGGAATTTTGTTTGAATGATATTATTCTTAAAGCTTTTCTTTGTTTATAATATAATTGAAGACAAAAAACAACAACAGTAATATCGAGACTAACCGAAATTTTGATAAGAGATTATGAAATATCTATTGGGAATTTTAATAAACGGATCACTATTTTGAACGATTAACATAAAGGGCATCTTTGTATTGAAATATGAAGAAAAAAAATTTTTTCATCATTTGTGAAAAAACATGGGCTTTGGTTTTTGGTGAAAATATGAATTTTTTTTGAAAATGGAAAAAAGTGTTTTCTTGACGCAAAATTAATAGAAAAAAATCGGATAGTGCTTATTTCGTCGGAAAACTCAAAATTGAGAAATTATAGTATTGACGAAAAACATTATGTCACTATAAATGCTAAAAAAATGAACTTTCGCTAACCCAGAGTAAAAACAATCCAAAAGGTGGAGTTCATTTGATAAGAAGAATTCATGGCTATTAATAGTTGGAATTTTGTTTGAATGATATTATTCTTAAAGTTCTTCTTTGTTTATAATATAATTGAAGACAAAAAACAACAACATTAAAATCGACACTAACCGAAATTTGATAACATATTATGAAATAACTATTGGGAATTTTCATAAAAGGATCTTTATTTTGAAAGTTTTACATCAAGGACATCTTTGTATTGAAATATGAAGAAAAACAATTTTTTTCAAAATTTGTAAAAAAACACGGGCTATAGCCTTTGGTTTTTGGTGAAAATATCCGACGAAATAAGCACTATCGAATGTTTTTCTATTAATTTTGCGTCAAAAAAACCCTTTTTTCCATTTTCAAAAAAAATTCAAAACTCAAAATTGAGACATTATATTATTGACGAAAAACATTATGTCACTATGAACGCTTTAAAAATGAACTTTCGCTAACCAAGAGTAAAAACAATAAAAAAGGTGGAGTTTTTTGATAAGAAGACTTCATGGCTATTAATAGTTGGAATTTTGTTTGAATGATATTATTCTTAAAGTTCTTCTTTGTTTATAATATAATTGAAGACAAAAAAACAACAACAGTAAAATCGACACTAACCGAAATTTTGATAACATATTATGAAATAACTATTAGGAATTTGCATAAAAGG
>NW_013669723.1:0-12337 GCF_000517525.1 Limulus polyphemus
AAGAGGTGGTGTCTATTTACTTGTGACCACGCTGTGAATATCGAATGGTAGATTGGCAATTTCACTTCAAATGCCGTCTAGGTGGCGACCAGATTGGTTAAGTTAAGCCTGAATATTTCGGTTGGAATTTTGAGGAATTGAGTTCTTTCTTTTTTGTAAATACGTGTTTTTAGTTCAATATATTTATTTTAGGTGAGTGATTTTTTTATTATTCGTAATGTTATTTAATTAAAAATACAGAACAATATTATGTTATTTAAAACGCAAGCCAAATGTTACCAAGCTAGAGTGCGACCAAAAATCTTACCGGCAGCAGAACAGATTAAAACTTTCGTACAGCTTACAAGGGTGCTGAATTTGTAGCCTAATATTAGCTATCAGTGTCATTAAGTATTACCAGTGCTATTCAGTAATACTAGGCCCAAATTAAAATAAGTTAAAAGTGGAGTGTAAAAACGGGCAATTGCGCTTAACTTATAAAACTTAAGCAATAAAACTACGGCAGATGAATTTTAAAACTATGCACTTGTCGCCATCATTTATTGAAATTGAATATATAATAATATTACTACTGGTATTATTTACGCTTAATTACTGAGTACTGGTTTAACTTGTAGTTGTAAGTTTAACGTAAAACTTGTAACTTACAATTACATATACTCGTTATTATTACTATTAGTATCTATTATCTAGAGAATTCATACAATTTCAATTACAAGTAAATTGCTGTAAATATATCATCTTACCTGGTGTGATTTCTAAATTATATTTTATTCCAAGCTGCGATATATTCTTCTATTTACTTTTAAAAGTTTTTTTATGTTTGCCAGAGAAACAGTACTTACCATTTGTCAAAGTGTTTCAATTTTTATAATATTTATTCAGAATTTATGTAAAGCTAAAATTAATTTCTACTTCTAAGTTCTAGGTAACTTTGTGAGAAACGTTTTAAAGCAGAAAAGCTGAAAGTTCTATTTCATTTCCAAATTATAATTCTAAGTTATGGGCAAAAAATACGTCTGCTTATCAAAATTTAAGAATGATTTGAGTTATTTTGTAACAATATGCATTTAATAAACCAAATATTTTGTATTTCAAATAATTATCCTTTCAAGATCCTTGTTAAGTTTGAATTCTTAGGTGAAAACTTCTTGTTTTAATTGAATTGAGTATAAATTTGTGAAATGGTGCACCTGATGATTTGCCTTGTACTCCTAAATTGAATTATTTTAAAACTTTGTTGGATAATTATGTGGATACGAAGTGATATATTTATCCGGGAATATATTTTTGTGGATTATAGGTGGCCTTGATAGATTCTGTCACCTTTGTTTTTCATACGTTTATTACATTACAGTTTCACAGATGTTGTTATCAACAGTAGAATTGGAGAATATGATCTATATATCATCTCTTAGTAAATTGTGCTTTAACAAACTATTATTATTTTAAGTATTATACACATTCCAGCCAGTAGTGATTAGTGAAGTGTCTTTCCTTTTCTTAATAGATAAGAAACCAAATCAGTAATTATTTGTATATTGGAATTTCAGTTACCTGAAAAGTGATAGAGTTTGAAGTGATATAATTTTAGTTTCAATAATTGATATTTTTTTAAGTTGATGAATCTAATTTGTTTGACAAAAAGCTGACAATGGAAAAAGAGACTTGTCAAAAACAAAAAGTATCAGAAGGCAAAGCCTGTGAGGAGACGGACATTGGAAGAATACCTGACATGCTTAAAGAAACATTAACATCATCAAAAAATGAAAGCACTGTTATGTGTCAAAAATGTCCATCTATAATCTTAAAACCTGGCTTAGCTTCAACTACAAACATTGAAGTAAGTTCTTAGAATAAGAAATAAAGATCTCTGATTTCTTTGTGTTGTATTCTGAAAATAATAGGGTGAGGGGATACAAGTTTAATATTAGGAATAAGACAGGCTAGGCAGCAGTTAAGGCACTATTTTTTGCTAACAAGATGTTTTACTTATGGAATGAGTTGCCACCATTAATAGTGGAAGCTAACACTGCATTTTGAGTTTGAGAAGGGAATTTATGATTTCTAGTAAAATAAAGAGTGGGTTTAAAAAATTTTCTTTTCTCAAGGGCGAATGTGCAAGGATGTCCTTGAAGGATTAATTGGTTCCCCCCCCCCTTTTTGTCCAGATTTTATGTTATTGAGGTAAATTTCTATGACTATAAAGAGAATAATTTTGCAATAATCACTAGACTAGCATTTCAATACCAAAAACAGACTCACTGCTTCCCTAAACTGTCAAAGACCACTAAGATGCAAGTGCAAAGAAAAACCAGTAAAATTTACACATGCATATTCTGTCAGTTTTTGTAAAATTCCATGGATCAGTGGTAGACAATGAGATTGGCTTTTTACTTTTCATGTATCTGGTCATAATTATGGATTCCTTGCACTATTATAAAAAGGATAATATATCAGAATATTGCCTTCCATAGTAATTTTGGAGTAAGAGTAACAATTTCACTTAAGATTGATTAATTTTATGGAAGGTGATATATTAATGTCACTTGAGTGTAATGGGAAGCTGCATTTCTACTGGGTCACTATCATAACTTGTCACTGTAAAAAATTATAATTAGATGGATTTAGTACATAATTACATATTCCTTAATATAATTTCATTATTTGTATTGATTGTGATATTTAAAATAAATTTGAATCTTTTTTTATTATTAATTTTACACTTATGAAGTTATTTTGCATTGTGAGCTTAGAAGATGGACTCAAAACTAAAATATATATATCCTAAATTTGTTGAATCTTGTGACATATTATTGGGTTTATGGCCAAAAATACGATATCCAACTGAGTATTCAATGAATTTTGATTATTATACGTTTAAGTTTTCTTGTATATCTTGCCAGTTTTTCGTTATAGATTTGGCTCCAGCATCTTTATGAAGTTTTAGTTGTGATCTATATTCTAAGCCTACTTTTTGATCAGTGACCATTAATAGTTTTCAAGTTAAGATACTTGGAAGATAAGTCAGTACAGTTTCAAGTCATTTTTCAAGGTGTCATTATTGTTTTATTGATAGATTTTGATAATTATGGTAAGTTTTGTAGTGCATACATTGTTATTAATGTAGCTAAGTAGAAAGTATAGTATAAATTTCTTAGATAATAGCGACATTAATTAATTTTATTCTTCCACATCAGCTGTTTGAATGTAAAAACAAAAAGTACCAAAAGTTAGTACATGGAATGTTAATTTGGCCTGTCTATAAACATTTCTGAAGATCACAAGTTTGAGGTAAGAAGTGAAATGGGGGCACAGGTAGAAACATTTATGCAATGTTGAATGCAATGCATAAAGTTAGTGTCACTTAAAAATTTATTAATGTTGCCTTTTTTTTTTCTTTAACCCTGTCACTCTGACCCCGTACCACCTGGTGTTAATGATTGAAAATTTAATGTTCGTATTCTAGGGTTAACTTATTTTCAAAATTAAATCAGCTGACAGCAAACAAAATGCTCTATATACCTTGCTGTTTATGAAAGGAATAATGTGACATGTTGTTGTTTTATAGACTTACAGGTTACCTTTGGCAAGAAAAAAATTTATATCTCTTGATAAGTTAGCACTAACTGAAAACTCAAGTTATTTCTAATGCAGATTTTAAGGAAGCAAATACAAGATACTTAATCATTGTAACACAAGTTATATAGAAACTGTGCAATTTAATTTCTAAATTATCATATTTGTTTGTGTGTGTGTAATTTAAAAAGAAATCTATTTATGATTTAAATATGTTAGTATATCACAAATTTAGCTTCTCATTTTTCATAGTTTGAAGTAGTCTAAAATGGTATTTTTTTAAGTACGAGTTATTTTGTATATTCATAATAATCAAGCTCAGCACTATTTTTTATCCTTTATGTTTAAAGACTTTTGTTCGAGTAAGATTTTTAAATTAAATTTCCAAAATAATAACAATACTTTTTGTTGTTATTTCCAGCAATTTCTTCCATTTATGTACCAAGAGACAGCAAGTACTACACCTGATGGTGAAACTGTCAAACAATTTTGGTGTGTGGATGACATTTATAGTTTTGAAAATGTGGGATTTAGTAGTACAGTTGGACAAATCAAATATCTGACCTGTGCTGACTGTGAGATTGGGCCTATTGGCTGGCATGATCTTTTGACAAAGAAGTCCTATATTGCACCTAATCGAGTGAAGTTGTGAATGAAAATGAGATTGCTATAATCCAAAAAACCTTCTGTGTAAACAATTTATATTCAATGAGTTTACTTACAAAAATATCGTAGACTTTCTCAATTTTATTGCATTGACAAATAAGTTGTGTCTTACATACACAGTTTAATAAGCAGCTTCAAGAATGTTATTTGGTCATTCCACCTTGTTATTTATGGCAACCAAAGTGTTTTTTATATAAACATATAAAAAATTGATAATTTTAAACTATTAACAATTGAGAAGCTTTAATTAAATTTATGTGGAATACATTGCTTGCTTCAAATAAGTATCATTAAAAAAAATTCCATTTTTGATTAGACTTAAACTTAGGTTTATTCAATATAAAAATGTGGCACTCATACAAAAACAGAATATTCTAGGATGATTGTCCGAGATCGAAATTACTTAAAAAAAAAGGTAACTGATAAGTGAAATTAACCCATTTAATATAATCTGCAAACATGTTTGTTGCTAAAACATCAGTGTTTTAAAGTTTAATAATGTTGAAATACAAATATCACTTTTATTAGTTTTATATATCTTTCCATATATGTAAAAGATAATCATTAAGAGAGAAACATAAAACAAAGTGAAGTTACAAAACCCTCATTAACTACCTGAATAATATAGTTTTGGTTATTGTCAATTCCCCTGAGTCAGCTGTGATGGCAAAGAAAATCAACACCAAAGATAAATATGTTGTAAGAATATTATAAAACACTGAAATGTAAAAACTACTTGTCAAACTATTTAATCAGCTTATCTTTTTTTTTTCATGCTAAAAAAATTTGGCCATTTCTATTTCTATATATCATCTCTACTAAATTATTGATAATGTTCTGATTGCTGCATTTTAATATTTCTTTTCCATAAGCCAACTTCAATTGGAATAGATCACCCTCATCAATTAACCTCCTTGATTATATACAGTTTAAAAAATGTATTTTAATTTATATTTGAAAAAACATCCACTTAGAGTAATTAAACAGTTATATAACAGTGCGGTATTCAGGTAGACTGATATCCAACAAAAAAAAGTCTTAAACATATCCAAAAAACATAAGTTCAGGATTGTTCAACAAATAATAAATTGAACACAGACAACAAGAATAAAATAAGTGAACCTAGAAACATAATTCTGTGTTTACAACACAGTATTATATTACCAGCTCTGGGCTTCTTTCTGTATAACATGTCTTGATGCTGAGGTCGAGGGCAGGAACACTAGGGCTGAACCAAGAGATGGGAGTGACAAGAGACAGAACTATGGAAGTACTACACTTGTTATACTCAGGCCAAGCCTTAGCAAGATATCCCACAAATTCACAGCTTACTTTACTTCAATCAGTGGTTTACATACATAAATGTTGCAGCATGTATCCTTTATGTGTTTAACCCTCATCAGCATACCTGAGGTCTATGTGGACCCCAATGACTTTATTGGTTGTACATCTTTTTTTTTTTTTTACATAATCATTACAAATTTATATCAATTCATTTAATTGTCAATCAGAAACTTTGGATCAATATGACATTATTGTTTTTGAAACAGGCAGACAGAGTACGTAGCTATAATCTAATATTTATCTAGGGTCTACGTGGACCCCGTACCATCATTGACAGTAACTATGCATGCAGTTCTCCCTATAGCATATCAAACAAATTTCTCAACATTTATTTTGCTCTATAGGCTGTTGTAGAGAATAATCCATCAAAGTAGTACAGTATCATCTGGTCTGTTTGCTTATAACATCATTATGGTAAGCATGTATGTGCATCTCGTTCCTCAACAAGTGTTCTCTGTGATTACTGCTTGCAATAATTTATAGAAAACTTGTTTGATAATTGTTGTAAGTAACCTGTTTATTGGATTTTCAATCCATAACTAACTATAAGGATACGTTTGTGTTGGGATCAGTTCGGACCCAAGGTGACCCACAATGTACACTTTCAGTTTTCTTTGAGTTGAATTTTGCAGTATTGTTGTAATTTCATCGTATGTTGGAGGATAATGACTTGAATATAGGAGTATGATAAAACTTTGGCATTTTTTGATACATTATTTGTATAAGGAATGGTTTTAATACTACTTATTTGTTCACTGAGGAACAATGTAATTTTGTAATTTCTTGATTTGTCAACATATTTCCTCTATAATACATATATTTTTATGTTGTTCACATATTCATGCTAACCCTAATAGAAGTTGTAATGCAATTGGTTTTTAGAATTTTAATCCAGAACTTACTATAATGGTAATTTTGTGCTGGGGTCCAGTTGGTCCCCAGGTGTTCCAGAATATAACTTTTCAAAGGTGTGTTGATGAGGGTTTAAAAGTATTAGCACATGTTTATGACCTCACAACATCCAGTCATTATGGGTGATTGGATGTGAGTAATTGCATGTAGAAAATACATGCAACTGTATAAAATGTTATCTGAATACAGATGTATTCTATACTAGTTACAGAAATGTGATATTAGTAGCCCTTTTAGCTATATAATGATAATGTTTATTCAGCTAGCTGGTATAAAGCAAAGGGGAATTATGCATGACTTAAAAACAGTGTTGTTGCAGTATTGATGTAGCTTTGTACAATTGGTATGTTGGTTAGAGATCACTGATAAAGTACTATGCAAATGGGCTTCTAAAATTCCTGAGTAGTTCTTATATGTCTGTCTCATATTATGTATGAAAATACGTATCTTTTAAGAAGAATTGATGTTTCTCAGCAGTTTTGTTTCTTCATTCACTTATTAACAGTATAACTAAATAATTAAACTTTTATATGGCTTTCAATTTACAAATAATAAAAACTATTTAAGTACTGATAAACTTTAAGGATCATACACTGGGTGTAACTCAAATATTGTCATGGCTCATCTGAAGATTGGTCATATATAAAACCTGATTTTACTTTTTCAGGGACTTTAAACTCTTTAATTACATACTAGCTTTTAAATGTGTAGTATTTCCTTTCTTACATTGTTTAGAAGCTTGAATGAAATAGTGCTGTATGTCTGTTATGATTCTATTGTAACTTCAAGTCTCTCACTTGCTCTTCTTGGAGCTCCTGAAGTATCAGTTATGGTATCTAGTTACTAGTGGAACGTATATCACTGTATGGTTTGGTATCACTTTAGGAGAAATGGTTTTTACCTACACTTGGTGTTCCAAGAAGAACATTCAACAAATGGACAAGTCCAGCTGCATTTCAATGTTGTTTTCCCAGACAATGCATTATGGCAAAGTGCTGTGCTTGCAACTTTATTATCCAACAAGTAATTATCCCTTCTGGGTTTTACAGTTTTCCAGCCATTTCAGCAATGCATGGTCAGCCCAAAAGATGATCTTTTTATTGTACAGTAATGTTTGATGAAAACCACAACTACAAACAGTTCTTCCTTTATTTGCAATATTGTTAATAAACCATGAGTGTGTAACCATATATTCCATTCCATCCCGCTGGGATAACACTGCCTACCCATATTCCACCATCATTGCCATCAGTATCCAATAAAACCTCAACTCCTGTCGTAGATACACCAGCACTGGATCTTTTACTAATGTGTGCTGTAGGAACATGAATACTTGGTCACTCTTATTATTTCATTTAAAACATGCAACAGCTTTAGTGAGAGCAAATAATAGTGCAGCAATACCAGAGGTATTGGTCACAAATTGTTGGTAATGAGATGGAAACCATGGACTTCTCATAAATGGTTATTACAAACAATGATTTATAAACAGAAGTTTCACAAACAATATAAAGTTTTCTTTCAAGTCTGGAACCATCTTGATATCTTATCGAGGGTTCACAATGAGCGAGTTGATGTAGATACGAGTCGCTGGGAAGCTAGTTAGCTTTGTCATTGGCTACACACACTAGGTTTTCCATGACGAATTTATATGTCTTAGTAAACTAATGTCCGATGAAAATCCACTGAAGTTAAATTATTTGTAACATTCGAAATTTATAAAAATTCCTGGTCAGATATCTTAAGTTTTCCGATTGATAAGTGTTATAACAATCACAGTTATAGCTTTCGAAGTTTAATAGCGAACTAATAATAGACACTCTTTTTGGTGCGGCGAGTTGGTTATATTTATACCTGCGTGGAGGTGTTCTAGAAATTTCAGTCTTGCGTAACAATGCAAGTTGCATTTTAAACGTTTACGTATATAGATCTATTGTTCATTCTTACTCTCGAGAATCTTCTACAACTTTGGAGAATAGGCGGGAGTTTCGCAGTACCTCTCTAACAGTATAAGCTATGTATGTTTGTAAATATAAACTTAATCTAAACAACGTTCATATTAAAAGAAGTACATAACAAATTCGTTACACATGATACAAACCATCTCAAATGCTAAAAGCTGTTTTAGGCCTCTCATTATCCAACCTCTACCTGTCTTGTAATTCTAAGTCAAAGATGTTTCACCATAGGGTAACTTCCACCATGTGGAAGGCCTCAGTGCAGGTCACCGCATTCACCCATCTGAAGACAACATAGAACCTTGGGGGCTCACAATCACTATTGGAGACAACCATGCACTATCTGATCCCACCCTTTAACATTCACTGTATTTTGGTGCTAGCTATATTTGCAGTACTCGGGGACATCTTGCATAGTGTTTGGTTATTTAATTTAGTGTGCATCGCCTGTGTGTATGTGATGGTGAGGTATATCTTTAGACCTAATTGGTCTATGGTCCTAAAACTACTTCAGAATAATTAACCAACAGTTCAGTGAGCTTCTGCTGGTGTGTTGAATCAAAATTTCCTTCACAGTACTTAATAAATGACCTCATATGTGTTGGAAACCAATTATTTGTTTCAGGAATAGCACAACAGAAGTAACATTATGGATACTGCTAGCTTTGGTACCTGCTGTGCCAATAATCATTATGAGCTGTTCAACTGAATAGCCAACTACTCAAAATTACATAACAACACTGGCACTTCAGCTATCCTCAGATAGGTCACTGTCCAAACTAATGCTGCTTCTTTCTGTACAGTAAATTACATTTCATGCTCGGGCTCTACAACCTTGTTACACATAATCAGTGCATTAAACCTTGTCCATAGCAAACTTCAAAATGCCAGTTTTATACATAACGGCACTGTATGTTGCTCTGCAGTATACCCTTGAGAAACCTACAATTTCTGGGCTTGGTCTGGTTGGCATATAATAGTTTTTTCATGGAAGCACAGCTCATCTATTGCACAAACAAAACTGAGGAATATTTTTTGTAGTATGTCCATCCCTAGGATAGCCATGCCAAATCCCAGATTGGAGATGACTACCTTTCTTCCATGGCTAACTTCACTTAAACTTAGATTGGGCTTTGACTCTCCAGTCAATTCTAATCAGAATGAAGTCGGTGTTAACTGACTAGAGTGATGGCTTCACTTGGAATACCTGACATGTGGCCAAATTGACCAATGTTCTAACAGTTCATATATCAACCACAGACTATCTCTCATCCATGTAGCTTTACAAGCATTTATCAAACACCATCTAGTCCTGAAACAGATAGGCTGACCTCCAAATTTTATGGCAGAAGCTGTCTGATGCATTTCTCAATTGGTCCTCATGCCTCTCTTGTTGCAAATTAAGATATGGGCAGTTCACCATGCTGCCTACAACCAAAGCAGATGCTCTGATCCTACCTTACAAAGCAAAGTCTAGGTGGAAGTATCATTGGCTGTGGCACAAATATCCTGGATAGCCCTGCCCATTTACTAGGAATCAGTGTGGTTGTGCTGGGATGTATTGGCTACTGATTTGCCCTCAGTGGAGCTTGAGTTCAACGTGAAGTCCTCTCTTAAGTAAGGTACTCTGTGTGAGATATGGCCACTGCAACTACTACTGTTGGCTTATTTCTCTTGTGATCTATTTGAACTTATGACTTCAAACTTATTACTACAGAAACTACATTTTTTTGGGTGAAACTATCTCTCACACCCAAAAGATACCTAATAGTCTCACTAGTTAGTCCCTCTAGAAACTTATCAACAAGAATGGCTTCTCAATCTATGCAAGTCATTGCAGGTAGGTTTTTCCATGCAACTGGTGCAGATCATTATCAAAGATACCCAAGTTCTCGGATCGACACCTTCAAACCTAAACCTCAGCTTAGTGTATTGCTCAGTTTCTACCAGGTCTAAAATGTTAGCAACACTTGGTAATAATATCATAGTTCCTAAGTTGTGCTTCACTCAAGTGTTTGGTTGCATCAAGGGCTGAACCATCCAAACTCAAGGTAAGGCACTGCATCACCTATTCCCTAGTCCAGCCAGTGACCTGCCTGAAATAGTTCACGAAGTGATTTAGAAATTCTTTGTTCCCTCTCTTGTATGTCAGAATGACATGTAATTAGCTCCTGCTATAGTTACCCGTGGCATTAGAATTAACCTCTCACTGGGATGAGACATCCTAAATGGTGGAAGTGCAGCAGAATGGGCTTGTACAGGAACCCTTACTCTTGGATGTGTGTTAGCTCCCTGACTTCTGTTGCAGAATGGTTAGTTATCATCCATTGGCTCTGTCAATCCTAAACTTCTCCACGACCCATGGCAGCATAACTCCCTGCTAATGGAAGCACAAAAATGTTACACTTTCACCAGTCTGTGCCTACAATCTCACTAGCTGGTGAAACAGCTCTTGACTCCAATCTCTCTCTCAGTTAGTTGGGGATAGTATTAAACAGACTAAGGACTGAACTACTCTGGCTGGTGAATGTCTGTGAGTCCTACAGAGACCATCCTATTCAATCTAGAACACTTCAGGCTGCACAACACTGTAATAGTTCTTAGTCATTCATGTCTCCTATGCACTCATGTCAAACCTTAGAGAGAGGCCCCAGTTGGTCATTCTGAGTATACCAGATTCCAGGGTTCATTCTTTACAGGTCCATGGATGTAGCTTAAAAGATGTCATGAACCTTTGCAGTATTGGCAAAAGTCCAAAATACATAATAGAGAAATGTGTTTACACTTAACATTTTCACTTAACCTTCAACTCAAGACTTTAGCGATTGGAAGAGCACGGATAAATATACTTGTCAAGTAAAATAGAAAAAGACATAGAATAACAGGGAGATCATCAAATACCAGTTTTGAGACAAAACCTAGTTTCTTTCAATTTTGACTGAGCCTGCAGCAAAGAAAGAGACTGGGCGCACAGTGAAACAATCGTTATTCTCACAACAAAATCAAAGTTTCTTAATAAGCAAGTGCATCTCGAAACTGAACTAAAATAAAAGTTAGGATATTTTTATATTGTTTCAATGAATTTATCGACAATGGCATTCGCCCTTGTTTAAAACCTGATGAACAACTGTGTGAAGATGTTCTAGATTCTTCCACAACACATACACTACCCACTGGACTAAGGGGCACTTTTAGTACCAAACAAGGGATGTAGTATTCTTGAGTCATCACTTGAATTTCCAGCTAAAAAATAATAATTGTTGTTGCTATTTATAGCATGTCTCATGCTACAGTAATCATTTCTAATAGAAAGCACAAGTGATATATTTGGTGACTAATCCATTAACGAGAGTGAGAGAAGAACTTAATAATTCCTTTGACTGATATTTTATGTTAAGCACAAAAGGCTCCAAGAATATTGAAAACATGAAAACTTATTCATCACAGACGTTCTTTTGCGCAACCTGACACGGAACCGCTAAGCTAAGGTCTGGCAAGCTAATAATCATAATAACATTTAAATTTTCTAAATATTTCAAAAGAGTGCAAAATCT
The DNA here is from genome assembly GCF_000517525.1 of Limulus polyphemus. Classification (NCBI taxonomy): domain Eukaryota; kingdom Metazoa; phylum Arthropoda; class Merostomata; order Xiphosura; family Limulidae; genus Limulus; species Limulus polyphemus. The sequence continues at coordinate 12,014 of NW_013669723.1, forward strand.
GAATAGATTAGTTTTCTATGGCTGATAACTTCGCCCAATATTATATTGTTACGTCTCCGTTTGTTAATTGATTTTCCGTAACTTCGTTCCGACGAAACTTAAGCGACACAAGTTCTTTCTTAATAAAACTGGTTTATTCTTTCCGAATATAACTTTACCGATACACTTAACTTCAACAATCGCGCTAAAACAAACGCTAATCAACGAACGTCAACAATACTGCTGACAGTTCAATTACTCACTATCTTCACACACATTACCTTGCCGCGTCACGTTGTCCCCTCTTATATATACCCGCCTACCCTATATCTAGTAATTACTAGA
>NW_013669723.1:13133-19916 GCF_000517525.1 Limulus polyphemus
TTTGTTTTTGTATTGTTGCCATCAAGTCTGCTAGGCTGTAGTTTGATTTGCCGCTTCTCGTTTCCATTCTTTACATTTTTTTTATCCCACTTCTGACACCAATTTGTTACGTCTCCGTTTGTTAATTGATTTTCCGTAACTTCGTTCCGACGAAACTTAAGCGACACAAGTTCTTTCTTAATAAAACTGGTTTATTCTTTCCGAATATAACTTTACCGATACACTTAACTTCAACAATCGCGCTAAAACAAACGCTAATCAACGAACGTCAACAATACTTCTGACTGCAGTTTAATTACTCACTATCTACCCACACATTACATTCCCGCGTCACGTTGTCCCCTCTTATATATACCCGCCTACCCTATATCTAGTAAGAACTAGAACATTCGCCAAAGTACAGGATAATTCTAGAAAGTAGAGAGCGTGAAAATCACATGATCTCGATGACGCAACAATATATTCTGACTACACTTTCGATCTTTGGCACTGTCTCTTCAATTCTGGCCTGGTTATTAGGGCACTCGACTCGCAGTCTGTAGGTCACGAGTTCTAATACCGTCAGCAAACATGTTTGCCCTTTCAGCTGTGTGGGGGTATAATATGACAGTCGGTTCTACTATTCGTAAAGAGTGGCCCAAGAGTTTGTAGTGAGTAATGTTAACTATCTGTTTTCCATCTAATCTATCACTTCAAAATTAGGCTTCGATCGAGTAGTTTTTCATAAATTGAACAGATAAACAAATAAAATCTTCAATGCAAACTAAGATAACAAAACTAAAACAGTGCAAGTGTAAAGTTGCTGAGTGTGGAAAAAAAATAAAAAGGAAAAATTCTAATAATATATTTAACCAAAAGAATGTGAAAAATGCCAATACGCATTTCAAGTGTAAGGTAGGCAAGTTACAAATGTATGTTTATTCAACCAGTCAAATAACAAACCCTTTACGTTTTTGTTTTTAACACAAATATTTCTATTGTATTAAATTCTGCTTTATATTAGGTATCACATTTTATTAATGAATGTTATAACAGATCGCTGATTATGAAATTCCTAAACGTTTCAGAGGGTCGCCCATTGGATCAGTGGTAAGTTTACGGACTTACGACGCTAAAATTCAGGGTTCAATTTCCGCTATGGTCAGAATACATACAATCCATTGTATAGCTTGGCGCTTAACACAAACAAACCATTGTATAGTGTTACGACAGCAGAAGTCACGTGACTCTGATAACACGTCATGAGTTTCTAGAAGGATCATGACTGTTCCTGGCAACTCTAGTGTTTGTCAGACGCCCTCTATTTTCTATATAAGCCCGGCAAATAAAGCGGAGAATAATTGCAGATAGACAGATATAGAGACAGATAATGGAGTCAAGTGAGCGGTAGTGACCATAAGAAAAGTGCGTGAATCGTTGTGAATTATAGCCTGTGTTTAAGTTAAAGTGACTGTGGAAATTCTGCGTATTGCAAAGTTGTATTGAGAAAGAATAAACTATTTTTATTTAAAGAAAGGACTTGTATCGCTGAAGTTCCTCGGGAAGAATTTATACCGGAAATTAACAAACGACCAGAGACGTAACAATAGCTTTGTATTAAGAAAACAACGACAGGGGCAATTATATAGTGATGTTTTTAACTATTGTCATGACGTTTCTTCTCCTTTTTTCAATAAAAAAAAATTTGATTTGGGTGACACACGATTATAGATTTAAAGACCTCTCGTGAGCTTGCAAAAGCTATTTTTTGAATTTTTGTTTTTATATTTATGAATTTAAGAAAAACGTGATTTTAACTAATAACAGTAATTACTGTTAATACAGTTTTGATTATTCATGCTCAGTTTTGGTTTTCACAGGGAACAAATTTTAATTTTTAACAATCATCTAACCTCCATCCTAATATTTCATTTTAATATAAACTGATATAGAGCTGAATAATGACAGTAACTAAAAACTAATAGAAAATATTTTCAGAGTATTTCTCATAATCTTTATATAAACAAAAGATACATGCTACCATATACGCATTTGGTTTTCAAATAGAAGATCATTGATGAGTCATCCATGGTGACGTTGCGAAGTCCCACCCTCATCGGCTCGCTCAAACAAACATGGCGCTTGTAGGCCAGGGAATAACAGGAACTGCACAGTTAGAAGAATCGAAAGATGAAACTGACAATCAGAGTGTTTGGTATAGACTATTTGAAAATTATAACAATTATCGAACTTTATTAGATTATGGTAATATGTATACTTGTTTGACTACTACTTAGTGTTTTAGTTAGCATACTTAAGCTTATTTTATGTTTAGGAAAGTTAATAATTTAATTATATTTATAATTATATGAGTGATATTGACAATGAAACTCTGAAAATAACTTAATAAGTGTTGATACAACTTAGTACAATTAATACCAGTAGTATTACTATTAATATTACATTTAAGTTAAAGGGTAAATCAAGCCCAAATTTAATTTACATCGTGCGTAGGAATTCCGAATTGTATACGGCTTATGTACTAGTAGTAGTATTAGTAAGCGTAAATATTGTATTTATAAATTATAACCCTAATTTCTAAGTTTATCCCAATTGCTATATGAGTTACCACTTACTTAGAAGTTAAGAATGTGAAAATCTGAAATTATATATAATGTTGAACGAACATTTTCGTAACGTTATTATAGTATATAGGACTAATGCAATTAGTAATGTCAATTAATAGTAATATTAAGCTGGTATACTAAATCGACTTAGTACAGTTTACACTAATTTGATATACGTAATTCCAAATTAAGTCCTAAAAATAACAATGTATATTAACAGGTGAACTTCGATCCCACCATACTTATTGCTGTCTAATGTAGTAAGTATAATAGACAAAATTTATAACCACATGGCTGATGCTATTGTAGGTAGGCTTAGTGGTACTACTATTACTATTCTTTCTTTTTTTTCTTTTTCCCACTCATTTTATCAACATCCCAACATTTATTTTTACATATATTTTTTCACTTATTTTCTTTTTAAAAAAGTTCCATTCCTTATTACCCCCTATGGTATAAAATAACTTTCATTATAACAGGGCACTTTCATATCACTTGAAGTTTCAACTATTCTTGAAGTCACTAATGAATTAGAAGATTGGGTGATATTCTGTATGTGTCAGTAGTTATAAGTATGTTCAACAGTTATCCAACTTAGTTCTAGTTAACCATAAATAAAAACAAAAAGTATAGTTGAATGAGAATTTGTTTTAGTAATAACTGGGCTGACAGATTAGCATCTAGACATATGTTCTACTGTTTTGAAGCTAATAATCAGTTTAATATGTAATTTTAGATATAACTATTATCATTAATGTTTGGTTAACAGCAATTTCAGACATAAACCGAATCATTTGTGATATAAATATCAACTGAAAGCTAACAGTATACCATGTGAATCTGCTTTGAAACAGTTACCTCAAATAAATTCTGGTTATTACCTAGCACCCAAAAGTCAAAAACCTACCCTGGATACTAAAAAAACATTTTTACCTCCTTCAACTTAAAGATGTACTAAAATCCATTTTTACAGAAGTTCTTGTCATTTCTTTCAAAAAAAAAAAACTACATTCCCATTTAGTTCAAGATAAAGTCAACTTTAAGTCGACACCAGGTGGAAGTCATCCTTGCAATAGCAAGCAATGCCAAACCTGTAAGTTCATGCAGGAAATAGACATATTTTCTGATAAAGACAATTAAAAGTAGTTCAAAATCATTAAACCTATAACCTGCTCTACAAAAAATGTTATTTACTTAATTTGATGCCAAAAACGCAACTTCCAAAATAACTATATGGGAATGTTTAGATAACCGCAAATCAACAATCAAAACAAAGAACTTCCGGTCGCAAAACACTTTAACATGACTGGACACTCTCTTGAAGATGTTAAACTTGCAGGTGTAGAAACAAATTTTGCATCTAACAGAAACAGGGAAATTAAAGAAGCTTACTGGATAGCACTATTAAATACTGTAATGCCAAATGGCATAAATCTTGATCCTGGAATTTTTTACCTTTGTATGTCTCTGAAAAGATTTTCAAAACTAAATTTGTAATTAAACTCTACATTATTAATATTATTCATGCTTTAATTTCTCTATATTGGTATTATTTCCAATATATTGCACCACATTATCATTTTCTCTATTTCGCACCACCTTTTGCCATTATTTTATTTTTAATTTTATATTTATAAAAATTGGTTAAACTATTATCACGCTTAAGTCTTTTATGTACTGTATACACCTCTTTGGCACAAACTAAACCACACACCAACAACTCTAGGTTATGATTGGCTAGTTCTCAAGGCTAACTCATATTGAACATCCAGTTTATGTGACTTCGACATCTTTGCCTATATATTTCGTTACACTCATTAAACATAACCCTTTATTCTCCTGAAAAAGAATATGTACTATTGAAAAGCACTCGGGTTTTGGGTCTCGATTGGAAACCATTACAACTTTTGTATGTGATACTGTGTGCTAACTTCTTAATCAGAACTGAAAGATTATATTGAGATAAAGCCAAATAGAAGGATAAAAATATATAACCATAATTTTTTTAACATATTAAGTGCATTAATTCTAGAAATTCTAACTCTACTATTGGAATAAATGATTTCAAACATTAATATGTGAAACTTAATTCTTTCAGAATAATCTTCTACACTTTTAATTAGTACAGATATGACTTGAATTCTTCACAATTTACTATAAAAACTATCTAACAAAAAGACCTATTTCTGTCTTCCCTTTTTTAGTTTTTTTTGAGTGATGCGAACTAAAATTTTTACCTAAATGGTTTGCAGTAATGCACATGCCAACAATAATCAACATGTACTTGGTATCCAGTGTTTTAACTTGCCTTGATAATATCTGTGTCTAAGCTTTTCCCTTAGTATATCTGATAAGATAAAACAGAAATTGGCAGTAGATTAATTGTTGTGTTTAACAGCCTGTATAATCACCTAGGTTTTATTACCAATTGTATCCTAATTTTTTGTTACTGTTATTAGATTTAATGTATATTCTATATTTTGAGTGATTTTTTTCCCATCATCTTCAAGTCCTGAGGACTGTATGTGATGATAGGAGTGGGTATTCAGTTCTGGGTCATGTAGTTAAAGAGGAAAGTATGCTGTCTATTAAACATTCACCTCAATGGAGTTTGGATCAATGGACTATTTGAATGGTTTCAAGAAGGGTACCCAGTTTTTGCTGGCTTCTGTGGCAGGTTGATTGAGTGTGTTATCAGTTAGTTGGAAGTAGAGGACAGTAAACTGACAGAGACTTGTTATCCTCGTATATCAAATCTTTAAGAAAATATGTTTTGATGACTATATTTTGATAACAAAACTGTCTTTTTTAATTAATTTTATGCCATATTACTTTCTAAGATGAAGTAGTTTATCTCATTCTTCTTGGAAGAGTTAGGTCTCAATCAGGGCTGTTATTGGCCCTATTATGAACTTCAATCACTGGAACACATATGTTAGTCTGGAATGTGGCAACTATAAAAACACCTTTTTTTAAACTTGTTAAGATGTTATTAAGGGAAAGTCTGAGGAAGAAACACATGCATGAAATCACAACGTTATTCCTGTAACCCACAAAAAGTACAATTATAGCAAGCATAAAGCATAGATGTAATGTGAAATGTGACATCAGTCCACTGACACAGAGTTTCTGGACACTTTCAAGATCACATCACCAGTACAGCAGTGTGAAACAGTAGTGCTGATGACACTGACTAAAGTTCTAGTGACTGCATAACATAGACATTGTGAATCTGAACATTTTTACATCCTCAGACATATCTGCTGGTCAAAATTAAAAAGAACATAGTATAAATATTAAATGTCACAGTATTATGAGTGTCACGATATATATGATATTACAGTATATGTAAATATTAGATGTCATAGTTGCTAAGTTTCTCTGCATTCATGATGAAATATTTATTGTCCTTATGTTATGAGCAATTATATGAACCACAATCATTTTTATATATGATATGTCTTTTGTTCCATTACATACAATGTAAAAATATGATAGTGATACATGCATGTACTCTGCTAAAGTTGAGCCATTTGTTTGTAAATGACTGATTTTGAGTGGAAATCAATGCAGTAATCATAATATGCACTCCATGTCGACAAACATGTTGCATAAACCTTCTTATTGACTTATTGAGAAGTAGGCTGGTACCACGACTACCACAAGCACCAGTTACTGTTTTCTTTCTCAGAACTTATTGTTCACTGGATTTTAGGGCCAAAAATGGCCCTTAAGCTGACTCTACCTTTCTGGTGGTAAGTCACTTATAAAAAATAAATAAATGTAACTACCTTTAAGAAAAACTTTTCTCTTGGGTTACACATTTGCAGTCCCACATGTGTTCACTCTTGCTGTTGCAACAATACTGTAATTGAGGGTGAATGAAGGGGGAACATTATTCCCATTGTTAAAATAAATATACATTTTTTCCCCCTTGTTAATAAATTCTCATGCATGGTTGGAATGTTTCAAGTGTGAGATTTCACCGATTCACACTTTGCCTCAATGGAAACATATATAGCTGTAGTCATACCACTTCTCCCTGTGCCAAATGTCCAACAATGGACACTATTGATAGCATGCATTATCAATCAATAAATTTGAGGGTTCAAATTTGTGAGGGTGGGAATGCAACTGGTAAGGAAAAAGTAACTGCCGTATTTTTCGGAATATAAGA
>NW_013669723.1:20107-26875 GCF_000517525.1 Limulus polyphemus
AGTTATGTTTTTAAAAGAAAAAACTACTATTGTTATAAATAACACATTCAATTGTACTAAACTATGCTTGCCTATTTAAATATATTCGGTGTATAGGACACAAGCAGATTTTGACATCAAATTTTGGGGTAAAAAAGTGCGTCTTATACACCAAAAAATACGGTATGTACAATAAACTTAGCATTTTATTATTGTGTATGTTGTTAATAGTTATACAAAATGCATAATCAAAGTGGTATATTAATCATCATTTTGTGTAAACCAGTGACTCATGGAATATAAAGTACATAATGTTCTTGTTTTTTTTTTTGTGTGTGTGTGTTGTTATTGTTGTCGTCTAAACAAACATCATGTTTCAATGATGCTAATATTTCTTTGCATCTCCATTCTGGAGCACTGTGGCTTGACATGACTGTAGCATGAATCACTGTGATGACCGTTGTTACAGTTTATATTGTAAGGATCATTCTCAGAACAATTGTCTCAGACTGGTTACCACTACTTGGGAAGGCCATTCTCAGTAAAATTATGGTAAACCAGTACCCACTGTAATTGCAGGGGTTTTGTGTTCAGTAATTATCACTTTGTTTCCTGTTCTGATTGACCCTACTTGACTCATGAAATCATCTAGAAATTACTGAATCATGTATCCATAGCAAATTTGTCATTGCTATATGAGATAGCTCTTTGAATTCGTAATACAAATATATGGGTTACTGATTAAATTTCCCATTGTAATGACTTGTCTATGTGAAAAATCATATGTACTGTTGATGTCAGGACTAATGAGGGTTCACTGCATACTTACGGAGTTCTTGTCAAGCAGTTATAATTTGAGCATTGCTCTCAAATGCTGATTACCAAACTGACTGTCAAGTAGATGCCAATAATAACTGGGATCTTCATGTATTCAAGTTTGGAGTAATAATATAAAACTAAGTATGTTTCTGAGTGTACTGTGTGGTAAAAGTGCTTGGTAGCATAATAATGCTTCTGAGTATTCACTGAACTTTCACATTAAAAATATATTTGTTGTTAGTGACAAGATAACTTCAGGTGGTTGTTTTGTGTGCCACAATGAATTCTTCTTGACAGCCTTATGGATAAGAGATCATAAGGTACAGGTGTATTGGAACACATGTTTTACTTCATAGTGTATGATGTGCAATACAGGATTCATTATAGCAACAAGTCCTTTTTTACTAAGCCTGTACTTGTTTAACAGTGTGAGGAATAAATTGAATACAGTATTCTGATGGTTAATTAGAATCTTATACAAAACAAGAAGTTAATCCTAATTGTATAATGTTAAGGAACAGTAACAACATAGTAATATTCAACAAGTACAAAAATTGTAAATATGGATGTTGAGAAAGGAAAATTAAGTCAACATTTCAACCATATAAACTCTGTCAGTAAATTTCTTATCTAGAATGGGATTTTTTTTAAAAAGGTAAAATTATTGGAATGACACTTCACTAAAGCCAGACAACATCTGCTATAAAATAGTATGTTTTATTCCAGTAAGTTAGTTAGTTATTTACTATTTGCTTATTATTATTTCCAGACCTGCAAGTTTTTTTTTTTTTATCCAGGTCAACTATCTTGAGCCAAGTTCAAGCCAGTTCACCAAACAAACTACCTTCATGTAAACTTGTGCTAATTATGGGTAAGCTTCAAAAATTCATTTTTATTCTCTATTTGTTATGAAGAAGCAAGTACCAAAATAATCTTTCAGTTTATAATTGTGTCACAATTAATATTTATGGTTTAGAAAATTTAATACTGGCTTAAGTTAATTTGAGTAAATCATACTCCCCCCCCCCCCCATTTTTAATTATCTGTCAAATTTATCATGGTATCATGTATTATGATAAGCTAAAAAAAGAGAAATGAAAAAAACATGGAAAGGGTTAAACAGACAATGGTGAACTCAGAGATTTATCAGATTATCTCACTCTGTAGGGATAAATCAAAGTGTACATATCCTGAACGTTTATAGAGTTACATTCATGATATGTACATTTATTGTCATGATATGTATATGAATAAACTTGATGTCACGTTATTGAAACCAATCTTAATATTATGTACGTTTGCTCTCTAGGTCTTCCTTCTTCTCTAATTTATTTACTACTCTAGGAGAAGTACAGAATTTAACTTAGATATTACGAAGACAAAGTATAGTTTATATAGTTTTCAATTGTATTTTTTCTGGAGCCATAAGCAAGAAAACCAGATCCATTTGCCATGCCCGCCTACCACATCCCCTCTTTCACAAATTGCCAATAGTTCTCTCTGACATTTTATATTATTTATAATCAATAGAAAGCCAAAGTTTGACCTATCAAATTAATTATTATATTACATTGTTTTCTGTACAGAGCACTGTCAATTTCACTTTCAGTTTGAAACTTTTTCTCGCAGTATTCACATCCATAAGCTTAGCTGAATCTTTAAAGGCTCTTATTGCATACTTAGAAAGCCAGATAAATATATATAGTTACAGGATATTGTTTGTTTTGTGCATATTATTTTTCTGCATTCTTAAGTGCATTATTTAATTAAATAAAAATTTAGTGTATTACATTTAGTATAATGAAGTTGGCTTAAGTTCATCAACATTTGACAGCAAAAACCAGAGGACCTAAGTAAGTTTTATATTTCTGGTTTTTAGAGTGTATTATTTGTTTATTATTATAAAAGTAACTAATGTAAAAATTATAAACTTAGATTAGGTAAGATAATGGGGAAAAATAAAGGGTAATGAAATTAAGTGCAAAAGAATGTATACTGCAATGAGCTTTAAGTTATTGAGGATAAACAATTGTAGTTTCATGTTACAATTTGCAGTCATTCTAGAAAGAAAAAAGGGTAATTTAGATTTTTTCATGGTGGTTATGAGGTCAGTCAAATTGACTGAATGAGTAAAAAGTTAGAAAATAACTGTTAAAATATAAAGTTTTACAGAAAAAATTTTTAATATTTATTTATTAGGTTTTAGAGCTTACACAAATGAAAAACACTTTGCACTAGGAGCAGTTAACACTGTCTCCATATATTCACAAATAAATTTTTAGTAAAAATAATTAGAATAAAAAAATTCATATACAAAGGACTCATAATACTTACTAAAAGCTTGCCAAATTTCATGAAGATACACAAAACATGTGAAAAGTTATAGTTTGGAAATTCTGATTGTCCCTTTGAGGTCATAAACTTAAGCTCCTCGACTGAGCCCGTAGTGAGAAAATTAACCAGTTATTTTGTCATGACAGTTACTTGTACATGTGGAATGCTGTAATTATTTAAAATTAATTTTATTGCCGCATTGCTTGGATTTGTGGAAATATAGTTGAGTGTTTTTCCATTAATTATTTGATAGATATTGAAACTTGATGAATTTGTCTTTTTAAAGAATCCAGGTATTTGAGTTATTGCACTGTATTTTTCATAGTTTTAAAATTAGATAATTGTATTGTTATTCAGAAATGGTACTCACTTGTCTGCAGAAGAAAGAGCTATTACCCCACACATCTGTCACAATGTTTTTTTTTCATATGCTACATATGAAACCTGGTTATGCCATAAAGCCTGCAAAGCATCTTTAGGTTATATCGTCATTTAATGATAAAAACCATAGTTTTTGGGTTTTCTTTGCATATAAATGCTTGATACATTAAGAACAACTGAAATAATAATTTGAGTAATAATTAATATGTATTTGTTACTTTATAGATTTAATAGATATTTGTTGTTACTTTATTAACGTTTTTATACTTATACTGTGAGGTAAAAAAGGCTGCTGCTATTATTTTGTCTGGTTTGTGAGCTCATTGCTGTCCTAATTTAGGATCTTCTTTTTAATAAATTCTTGAAAATGTTAAAAGAGAGAGTTCGTGCTGGCTCTCAAAGTTCCTGCCTTCATGAGAAGGATACATTTTCCACCAAATTATGACCTTTAGGCTACCCCCTCCCCACCTAGTTGGTGTTATGTTCCATGGGTTTTCTTTTTCTGATCTTATAATTTCAGATAAGAGGCCATCATTTTTATTTTCTATCTATCTATCTACACTGGGCCCTTAACCTTATTATCATTGTGGGATTCTAGATCTTTGTTCTGCAGAGAGGTGAGAACAATTTCTATAGTTAAATTTTTCCTTACCTGAAAATGTATTTTAATAGATACTCACCTCTGCAGAACCACCTGCCCTTCCTCCCCACTTCCAGTGTGTTTCTTTTGCCTAATCAAGAATAAACCTTTGTTGAAATGCTAGTGTTCATGTAGTTTAATGTGCATGGAGAATGTGTCACTTTCCTGTTGTTGGAGGACTATAGTCTAATAATTATTACATCGTAGGTTGGCACAGTCCATGTTAATAAGTGTAAGGGTGGGAGTTCCATTCAATGCTTGTCGCATGTGCAAAAGCTTTGACATTTACACGAGGTAATAGCTCTTTCTTATGCAGGTAACTGATTATCTATATGAAATACATTTTCAAGAGAGGAAAACATTAACTCTTTAAGCACTATCTTGAAAGATAAGCAAATAGAGCTGAGTGATTAACTTGACTAATCAACATAATTGATAACCTGATCGCTGTGTGTCATGTAAAATAATTAGATAATCAAAATTACATTTAAGTTGATTAACGTCACTAAACTAATGATTAATCATTTAGTAAATTCCACTAATTGTCCAGTTCTAGAAGAAAACAAAAGTTTTTGAGAAATATACTACATTTCATTTGTTTTTCGTTGGCTATGTCACTCGCCAAACAATCAGAAATGATATTGAAATGACCTTACATCAGTAGAAGATAAATAGTCTTTCTATGTCATAATTTTGTTCTTATTTTTGGTTTGTCAAGTTTTATAAATATCTGCAAATTAATGTTTTATACATTTGTCTTAATTCCCCTTCTAAATCAGAATAGGTCCTTTAAGCTTGCAATATATATGCTTTACACAGAAATGTTACTTACATCATGATGTTCATTTCCTGTGCCCTATTATGTGGATACATTCTTTTGTTTTGGATACAGGAGATGATGAGTCTGGAAAGACTTCTCTTACTGCTAAATTACAAGGAAATGAAGATCCCAAGAAAGGCTCTGGACTCGAATACCATTATATTCTTGTCAGAGATGAATACCGAGATGGTTAGTTGTTTAGCAAGAATTTAATTTTTTATTCTTTGTCATTGTTTGGACTTGGTTGTTTTCCAAGATGCATAGATTGTAAGCACATAATTTTGAATATTTTAATTCCAATAATATTTTATTTTTAATAGAAAGAGTACAGTTATGTAATATTTCAAATAGAAAATTAGCTTTTGCAAAAACAAAATCACTTACGAATTAAACAAAATTCAAATAATTTAATCTTGGGTTTTCATAAATTCCTTGCGTTTTCAATCCATATTCTTTCATCCTTTTTTTATACCAAAACTTGTCCTTTGTTTGATGATCTTATAAAAAAAAATAAAAACAAAGGTGAATAAAGTACATATCTTACATGGTCTTAAAGATTTTTCAAGATTTATCCAGTAACAATTTTTTTCATTTGATATCTGAAACATCTCAGGAATTATTATTGGTACTATTTTTTATTATGATTATTATTTTTTAATACAAATTTTGTATGAATTTATTAAGTAAGAGATGTCTTAAATCTTAACAAATTGTTCACCAAATCTCAAAAAAGTGGTTTGTAGAGTCAACACATTTCTTATGATTACATGTTGCATACTATAAAATAAAGTTTACTTTTGAACATATATTGAAAATACCTTTCAGATCAAACAAGACTCGGGGTTTGGGTTCTTGACGGAGATTCATGGCACAGAAATCTCCTTAAGTATGTAGTGAATGAGGAGTCCTTCCCCCACACCACAATTCTTCTGACAGTATCCATGACTCAGCCATGGAATATACTAGAGTCTTTGGAGAACTGGACAGCTATCTTAGAAGAAAACCTCAACAGACTGAAGCTTGACCCTGACATTTTGGAACAACAAAAGCAGAGAAGTAAGCTCAAACTTCTGTTCTTTTAGTCCAGTTTGATGACAAATACTTGGAAATGACTTTAGGTTAGTAAGAAATTATCTCTTCATTGCTGTATTGTGTTACAACCACTACAGAAAACCAGACAACAAGAAAATGCAGATTAACCCTTTTGAGACAGGTCACAGGTGAAAGGCCATGCCATATTGTTTGTTGACTCGCATTCAAAATTTTATTGAACTACTATTTCATGACTTATATCAATAAGTTTGGTATCAAACTTTAGATTATAATTCAAATTTTAAAACTGTACATTACTCAATTTGTTAATTTAAAAGTAAATATTAAAAAAATGCAGATAAACATAGATTTTTGTGTGTCACGTTGTATATTGAATGCAGCACTGGTTCAAATTAGATGTTTGTGAAGTCAAAATACTAACTATAGTTTCATACAAATTAGAAACTCAAATTACAGACACTGACAAACTAGAATATAAAACAAGAGGGTGTTGTCTTTTCTATTTGCTAAGATATTGCTCATCTTTGGAAATGTTCCCTTATATACACTTACTTCTGTATATGACATGAATAACCATTTGGAAGCTCAGAATGTCTCCCTAGTGGTTTTTCTCAGTCTTTCTAATGTACTTAACACCTATTCTTTCTTTTTAACCAAGATTTCAATGAGGTAGGTTGCATGTTTAGTCTGCTTGAAATTTTATTTTTTTTAGACCCCAAAACAGCTTAGTTACTAAGTTTGA
>NW_013669723.1:27112-29532 GCF_000517525.1 Limulus polyphemus
CATCAAGCTGCAACTGAGTATAAAGGTCGTAACTAGAAGAGATAATTGTTTGATTTACTTCTTTATTTACTGTTCTGTGTTTTAGGAAAAATAACTAAGAACTTATTTCAAAATAGCAATAATCGATATACATATATAATGTATAATAATTGAAATGTGACTGTATTTTACAAAATACTAGTCGACTAAAACACAGCCAAGACAAGTTACTTTGTACAGACCAAAGGTCATCTTTATGTTATTTGATATGGTAACATGAGTGCACGTGAGCCATGTTGTTGTAACTTCTGTATTGTTAGCTAGGCATGGGTGAAAAGTAAATATAATAAAAATAATAAATATATATAAATGTATAATGTTGTGAGATATAAGCTATTTTGTCTAAATATTTATGTTTTCATGTTATAATTTGTGTTCATTCTAGAATGAAAGAGGTGTAATTTATGTTTATTTCCTAATTTTTTTATGGTGGTTGGGAGATCAGTCAAATTTACTAAACCCGTACAGGGATTAATTACTGAAAATAACAGATAAAATATAAAGTTTCTTTCTTAAGGAATGGTTGATAACTATCTGGACATTATAAAGATTTTGCATGTGAAATTTCAAAATTTTCTGATGCATAAAAGTATTTTTAATGTTAAGATGAAAATTACTTTGCATGATAGATAGGCAAGATGTGAAAAGAAAAAAAAGGCACGAGAGAAATATTGCTTTACAAATCTTAAGGCTTAAAAAAATTAGATATTTTGCTTATGAAAGCATTGTAATGTTTAATGATAAACTGCCAAATTTTGTTAACATTCGCTCACTAATTTAAAAGTTATAACATGAAAACTATAAGAAGCACAAAATGGTTACGAGGTCAGTCCAAGGGACCGAGCCCGGGTTGAAAGAGTTAATCAATAATGAGAAATTGTAATATTTTTTGACATTTCATTACTGTTTTGGGTTACGACACTACAAAAAAACAGGCAACTAAAAGCATAATCTTGAAATTTAAGGACAGCTGTATGATGCTATGAGAAAGTACTTTTGGCAATCCAGGGATATTTAGCTTGTTGCTATTAGCAATGAAGTTTCATAATGAGGACAGATTGGCTTGTCTAATTTCTAGCAAAAATAAGTCATTATCAGCATTGTGTTAGTTATATTCATTTCGAGAATAAGAACCTAAAAACATTTTTTTAAAGTTGTACTAATATCAAGCTTTAATTTTGTAGCAATTTCTTTTTATTATGATTTTTTGATACTTAAAATATTCAGGAAATAGTTTTAGTTCAGTCTGTTGGACATTTTGTGACTTAAAAGGCTATGAGCTCTCTGTTTTTTAAAAGTCTTCACGAACATTTGTGAGGTAAAGTTTCAAATATATATGTATGTATATTCACACACATATATATTTTTTTATTCCATCAGCTTTGAGTATGTTATTCCCATTTTTACTTAACCAGGTTGATCCAAAAAACATTTTTTCTTCTCAAAAATAATCATAATATGAATCATAATATTACAAGGTTGATTAAATCAATCTTATGCATAAGAACAATGTCTGTAGGTATATCCATTAGATAATTAGGTCATAAGTAACTATGTAAACTTTTAAGTACAAGTGAGCTTAACATTATAATTGGAACTAAACCTACTCTACAGCCAGAAAGATAATTCTAGAAAATAGGTTCAAATAAATGTAATTTTTCTGTAAAGAATAAAAAAACAGAATATTTATAGTTTTACTCAAAGAGTCTTGTCCCTCCTCATATATTTTAAGTTATTTTTCAAAGAAAGTGCACAGTAAGTTGTATGAGAAACCTCTAAATAGAAATATGCTTGACAGTATAATTGAAATTGAAATTAATATATGCTTGAATTAAAGCATTGGCTTCATAAATAGACTTGGCTTCAGAGACCCGCAAAACATTTATGGTCAAATTGGTGTCTTTATTGCAACAGTACTTCTTTAAATACAAGATTTCTATAATAATAATTCTAATCGCAGACACTGAAATCTACAAACCCACTTGTCCTAGGCCTAACATTAGTTTAGTCTCTTATTAAATATGGCCTATATCCAATATAGAGATAAATTAAAAATGTAAATTGTGTAAATTTTTTGCTGTTTAGTTAGGGCTTAACTTTACTGTACTTAATACTGTCAGTAAATAAATTTATAATGTTATTCTATGATTTTGATAATCTTTTAATATGTTGTACAAAATGTCTACTAAAGTATATTTACATCCATTGAAAATGAAGTGCATGAGTATGCACATTTATGTAGTAAGATGCGTTCACATTTTCAGGACAGACAGAAACTGAGTATTATTATAATAGATGTGAATAAAAACCCTATAACCCAAGCGCTTTTGAAAGGTGGACCTTTCTTCTTTAGTTTGCCCCTGAAGAAGAAAGGTCCACCC
>NW_013669723.1:30510-37577 GCF_000517525.1 Limulus polyphemus
GAATTATAATAGATGTATGGATTTAGGCCTAAGTTAGTCACTGAGACTTAATTTAAAATATTATTCTATAGGGTTAGAAACTTTAAATAAAAATTCAGAGATACAACTTTTTAGCAGATTGTTATTTTTATTTTTTGTCTAACTTTATTACAATGTTTCAACCACTCATTTGGCCATCATCAAGTAACTGTCGTCTGTTGTGTGAAATACTGCGTAAGCATTCTGTTCCTATCTAGAAAACATAGTGTCCCCTGTGTTTGGATTTAAATTAGATTTTAGTTCATGAATAATTAATACTTCTTTTATTTTTCTTCTATTAGTGTTGTTCTCATTGCATAGTATTTTAAAGTTATTTATGTTAATTGGATGTTGATTCATTGTGCTGTGTTCATAAAATCGAGATTGGGATTCTTATGTGTTTTTTAACTAAATGCTTATGTTACAACTCATTTCACATATGTAAGTGCTATCACGTTGATCTCATTGATACTTGTAGATGCTTCCTTAGATGACCTTTGATTTTAGTGCTTGGTTTTTGAATTAAAGTAACTTTGCTGTTTAAATTGTGTTTTTTTTATGCTTGTTTCCAAATGTTTATGATGTTTTTGGTTATAAAGCCATGATATGGAAAGACACTTATCAGTGTGTCTGAGTTTGTGCAAAAAATAAAAGAAGTATCAACATCCAATTAATAACGTTAATAACTTTAAAATATTATGCAATGAGAACAACACTAACAGAAGAAACTTCTATTAGTGTTGTTCTCGTTGCATAATATTTTAAAGTTATTAATTGGATGTTGTAAATATGGGATGGGAGATTGTTGGGTTTTTTAATCCAAATGCTTATGTTATGACCCATTTCGCTTATGTAAGTGCTATCACATTGATACTTGTATATGCTTCCATCATTAAAATTGTCAGGATAATCCTTCCTGAGATGCCCTTTGATTTTAGTGCTTTGTTTTTGAATAAAAGTAACTTTGCTGTTTATGTTGTGTTTTTTTATGCTTGTTTCTAAATGTTTATGATGTTTTTGGTTATATAGCCATGATATGGTAGGACAACTACTAGTGTGTCTGAGTTTGTGCATTTTGGTTCCTTCATGGAGTTTATGTCATTTTCCCTTTGTTTCTGTTATTGAGTTTGTTTTTATATTTGACTAATGTTCTAGTGACAGTATGTTTAGGGAAGTGACATTTGTTAACGAATGTATCAGATATTGATTTTAGTTTGTGTTGTAGATTACTGCTGCTGCATATATTAAATGCTGTGTTGTAAATGCATGATAATATGCCAATTTATTGTAGAGTTGAGTGGGCTAAGTCCCACTTTATATAGTTATCATTACCAGATTTGTGGAAGATTTTTGTGTTAAAACTGTTGGAGTTTCTTTTTATTGTTATGTTTGTGTAATTTAAAACCTGGTTTTCATTCTCTTCTTCATGAGTGAACATTGTTTACATGTTGTAGAAATGACTGTTGATGTTAGTTGTATGGAAGGGTGTAGAGTTGTGTTAATGGTGTGACTTTTTATTTTGTTGATGAACAGTTCACATAATCCAGGTGACAGAGGGTTGCCTATCTTAGGGTAGAAACTTATTAACAATGAGCTATAAATAACTCTCCACTCTCTTTCTGCTATATTAGTTGTATGAATTACATGCTGACATACCAAATAGTTATAAATACTCTTATTTAAACTTGCAATCTATTATATATTATAGTGTCTGCTTAAATAATTCATAGTTACATGGTGTTTTTACTATATTATGATTTTTTTCCCAAACACTTTTTATTAAAGAACACTAAAGAAGTCCATGTATTTAAAATGTATAGTTTAATTTGAAATAATGTATATTAAATAAAGAAAGGATGAAACTTCAAATATTTTCATTAACTTACACATACAAACAAAAATAGCAAATGTAGTTTAAAAAACAGTACTTTTATTTTTTTCAGTCCTGAAACGATTTCAAGAATATGTTGAGCCAGGTGATGAGGTTGAAAGTGTAACACCTCTAAAAAAAGGATCAGGATCTGAAGAAGAAGCCATAACGTTACCATTAGATGAAAATACATTAACCGATAACCTTGGAGTTGATATAATTGTAGTAGCTACCAAAGTAAGTTACTGCATATTTTACAGTGTTAGGTATTTTTAATTTACCAATTTTGATTGAACAGTTGCCTACTGTTCTGTGTTATTTATTGCAATTTTCCCAAAATCCAACCAAAATCGTGTTTTTGTTACAAAATTCTGAAATTTCATGATTGGGTTGAACATAAGTAGTCACATTTCTTCACTATTTTGATTAAGGAACAGCATCACATATAATTACCATTAAGGCTTGTTAAAGGAATTTATACATGTTAGAGCTGGACTAGTAGTGGTATTTGCTAATAGATTGAACAACAGTCCCATTAATCGATTAGTACGGTGTTTTTTCAACATGGTTATGTACAAGACAAAAAGAAAAGTTGATGGCAGGTGCTTCCAAAACGTTCGCCTTTCTCAAAATCAGCAATTCTTGGACAATAAAAAGGAAAATTGGTTGGGAATGGGTACTGCTAGACTATTTGTCTTCCTTTCTTTACTTTTTTTCTAGTCAGCAGTTCACACACATAAAAAAAAAAAAATGTTTAGCGACAAGTGACAGTGGCACATAGCCTAAGTAGCTTTACCATAACAAAGATAGGGTGAGCAACTTTTATGGCAATATTTCAATTACTTGGATAGTTGGAATCATCAAAAAAATAATTATTATTGGAAACCTAGTTTCAATTAGATGATTATTTTCGTGATAATAGATTTAATTGGAATTTAGGTTAATTATTTGGGAAGATAATTGAAAATAATAATAAGTAGAATCACTAATTTCTTTTCATTGAGTTATCCATAATTTCAATTAATTAATTAATTAGTTTAAGTGACACTAATAAATGTAATTGCTTGTCATAGGTAATCGGTTACATCACCCAGCATTTATATATGACACTGTTTGTTAGTAGTTGGTTCCGTGATAAAATTGACTCCCTAATCTAATTTAATCAGTATAATGCAAAAAAAAAAAAATCACTAAAGTATTTTAGAAATATAAAAAAGAGAAAAATTCAGGAGCCATGAGCAAGCAAAAAAATACAAATTAATTTTTAGAAAGGCCATTATAGGGGCAAAATAATGTGTTCATGTAATTTCTAAGTAAATTACCAAATTATATCACTGCTTCATTATTGAAATTATTTTTGTTAATTTTCTTGAATTTTTGAACTCAGTTTTATTTTTTCAGACTGATTACATGTCCACACTGGAAAAAGAATATGACTACAAAGATGAACATTTTGACTTCATTCAGCAGGCATTAAGAAAGTTTTGCATGAGGTGTATCCTTTTTATGTGAAAGAAATAATAATAAATTAATTACTTGGTCTCTTGCATAATTGAATAAATTGAATTAACATCTTTCAGAAAGATATTTTATTACAATGACTAGAAGCACTCAGAAAAACCAACATCATGTGGTATTGTTATGGAAGACCTAGCATCGTATGGTGCTGCCATGTGAGAAACGGTTAAGTTCTCCAGAAATAAGATCTGTATATTATCTTTAAGTTAAAGATAAACTTGCAAATAATTTATACTAAATGTGTTTTAAAATTATGAAGTGAATTAATTATAATATAGATACTTGTGCTTTTAACTGAGCCAACAAAATACTTAATGTGTGTGGTCAAATTGAATGTGCATCTGTTTTTAGAAATTTCATTTGGAAAGTGTTATAATTTTTATATGATATTAAGTTTTTGTGAAATGTAAAACTATGGTATTAACATAATTTTTTTCAAATTATAAAAACATCCTAAAAGAGAATTACAAAACATCCTTTATGAAGTCTGCTTGATTTTTAAAACTATTTTTGACAGTGCAGATTTGAATACTATAAGACAGGACATGCTACGCTTTTCAAATATAAACTCTGACTTGATTCTAGGCAGCATTCCAAAATACATATTGAACTTACACGAATGTGCTGTCTTTGTGTGCAGTGTGATTTGTTTTTCTTAACTTGAATATAGATGGTGCCTCATTGGTTTATACTTCTGTAAAAGAAGACAAGAACTGTGATATTCTTTATAAATACCTAGTCCACAGAATATATGGGTTTCCATTCAAGACACCAGCTCTAGTAGTTGAAAAAGATGCAGTATTTATGTAAGTAAGCAAAATGAATTAATTTTGAAAATAAAGATTTCATAATTTTATTATGCCATTAATTTTAGAAATAGTTAAATATTTTTGACAGTTTTAAACACTTAAAATGATTTTTTTTGTAAATATTTAGAATTAAAATTTTAAATTTGATTGGAATTAAATTTATTTAACTAACCTATTGTTTCTCACTATTCGTCTTGTTTGTGTAGTGCTGTATCATTTCATTTTTGGTTTTAGACCTTCTGGGTGGGATAACAACAAAAAGATTTCCATTCTGTATGAGAACATCACCTCAGTTAATCCTGATGACCGATACTCAGATGTCATTATAAAGCCAATTATTCGGAAGGTGAAAATTTTATATATTGCCTTCTCTAATAGTGAATGTTAACCTTGGAACAGAATGTCATAGTTTTCACTCATAATCATTTCTAATGAATATAAAAATTTGCTGTTATTTTAGGTGTTTTACATTTTAAAATCTTTGATAAATTATTAGTTGAATTTTAAATCTATAAAATGAACTTAGTGTGAAATTTTTTAAATGTAGTGTTAACAGATCTATTAGTTGTAAGCACTTAAATGTAGGTTACTATTTGTTAAAAATTGAGCATTTTAATTAGATTGTAATACTTAAATTGCACCCTAATATACCTAGGTGAAAATTTGTTTTAACTTAAAATTTATGCATTAAATATGTCATACATAATACATCTCACAAGAAACATTGAATCAAACCCCTGTGTCATTGAAACCAGTTTTCAGGCTTTTGTAATGTAGCCTAGCTTTGAGGTGAATTTTGGTTATACTATAACAACATATACTATTGATTATCGTAGTTATTGATTATGCTCTGTAGAAATTTAATTTAATGTTATCTACATTTTCAAGTTAGGTGTGTCAAGTACAATAGTATGTGATAATTAATAAATTGCAAAACCACAAATAAAATAATTGAGCAATAGCAAAAATTCAAGGATATTTTACTTGTCATACTTTTCTGTAGCAATAAATTTGTTTTGGTTCTGATGAGAACTTTGAGTCATATAATTCTTTCGGTTTTAATTTTTAATTGCAAAGTTGTGTCATTTCAGTATCATTATTAAGTGTTAGAATAATTTTTTAAAGACGTGAGCCAAACGATTTAATGCATCCCTACTTTTTTGTGCTTTTCCTAATTGAAAAAAAATTCTTATTTCATTTTGTTTGTTTCTTTCAGAGGGGGGGGGGGGCATATACTATGTTCTCAATCTCTTTACAGCTGGTCAGGATATTATTCTTATTTTTAGGGCTCCTTTTGTGACAGTGACAAAGTTAAGAAAGCTCCTAATATTATTTGAAAGATATAAAAGAGATGGAAGAGAAAAAAATGGTTTTTAATGATATAATATTATAGGGCTCCTTTTTCAGTGAGGAATATTTAAAGCTCCATTTGCTCACTGTACATGTTAATTCACCACAAAAAAAACTTAACTATCAAAATGTAAAATTATAAGTTCCAACATGAAACATAAAAGGCTGTACCAAAAGAAACGCAATGTATAAGTGTTTTAAGAATTTATCATGAGGGAGTCTCAAGAAGCCAACAAACTATGTGTAATTTAAAATTGTCGTATAGCCCTGCTTCATCACTAATTTTTCTGATAAAATTGTTTAGAGGCCTGCGTGACAATCTAATGAAAGCATATCTTCTTTCTTAGATTTTGTATTAAGAAAAAAGGTAATTTGAGCATATGAATGCCGTGTTTTTATCATTGTCAGGCAATGCAAAGAGAAATGGAAGTTACTTCTGAAGATGATCAGGCTTTCCTAGTAAAACAGCAAGCTCTTCTGAGCCAACAAGTGCCAACTGCTGGTAGATCTGTAAGTTAACAATGACTGAAATCATATTAATGTAGTAAGCTAGTTATTTGCAGCTCAAAGTAGTTATATGTCTTGTATTTCATGTTTAGGCCTATGAACTGAGTTAATGCAAAGATTTTGTATAATGCGTGGATTTAATAAGAGAGCTTAGAGACTTAATTTTCATTTTACATGTAAATGAAAGAACCTGATATAAAACTTGCATTCTGTTAGAACCATGGAAATTATTTCTCTACAGACTAGTGAGATTATATATTAATCAAGGCTTTTAACATTTTACTCAAGCAGTTGGTAGTCAGATAGTTACCACCATGGAAAACAGTTTTTAACTTTTTTTTTATTAACCCAGAAGATATTGAGATATTTAAAATGCAAACTACATAAATGGTTGGTGTCAGGTTTGAGTAACTCTTTAAAAAATTTGCAATACCCAACTTATAAACTTTCAGACCACCAGAAAACTGTTAGAATTTTGATAATAAGAATAACTGTTCTTAAAACTGTACAATGTCTACCTGCAGCAAGAATCACCTATCAGGAGCTCATCAGGAGTTCAAAAGACAACAGATAGAAGGTTGTCTGGCTCCACCACTGGACAGGGCTCACCAAAAAAGGTAAACTTTTTTTAAGCTGTAACTATTGGGTATTAAAGAAAAGCTGTTATTTGAGAAAAGTATTTAATTTTAATGTTTTTGGCTCTTTTATATATATATAGATAGATAAACACATTTTTCATAATGAAAGTTGGCCAAGAAATTCTCTATTTTTCCACTGAAATTTTGCTAGTGAGCTAAAAAAGCTGTTAAATGTATATTAAGAGCCTCAAAATGAATGAATATGTTTTTCTTCTATTGCATAATATAACATCAATATCTGATATCTTCAAGAATATTATGCTGTACCATAAAATTCAAGAAAATAATTAGCAAAGTAACTAATACAACCGATGTGTAGCCATTGTGACACTCAAGTCACATTTTACATTTTACTGT
>NW_013669723.1:37733-42130 GCF_000517525.1 Limulus polyphemus
ACACTATACGTCTTTTTAATTCTATATAAATCTTTTACCGACATCTATTGATTTTTAACTTGCTGTTTTTTTACATTTTACTTTAATCTACTTTCCTTGCTTTTACCGGTTGTTTGGCGCAGATAGCCTAGCTGCTTTGCGCCATAAAACACCAACCAACCAACCAACTTAATACAACATAAAACAAATATAGTTGTTAGTATTTTTGGGTAGAATCATTTTTAAGTATTTTACTAAAAGTATTTAAATGAATTCTTTATTTCAACTTTATTTTCAAGTTTTCTGTATTCATTGTTCATAAAATGTTGGAAATCATTTCAACATGGGTATCTTAACTGATTATATTAATATCTAAATCTACCTTGTATTGATCCAATCATAGTGTTTCTGTGCATTTTTATACTTAGTAATATTTATTTCTGTTAAAGGCAACTTAAAAAAAAATTAACATCCAGAGTGCTCTCTATTAATAGAGAAAAACATTCAATTTAAACTATTGCTATAATAAAACATATAATACTGTTGCAGTTCATATTTCAACCTTGTGATTAACTTTTTATTAGACATAATTTTAAAGCATTCACAGGGTTTTCTGTGGCTTCTCAAACAGTATTAGCATTTCCTGTAGTTAGACTTGAAGAAGGTAATTATGGAATATTTATATGTGAAATCAGTTATAGGTGTCATAAATACCGATATAGCATTGAAGTTAAGTGTCTTAATGACACACTATGGATATTATTCAAAAATCACCTGTTTTACACATTTAACTACTGTATATTTCTTCTCTCACGGAGTTATTTTTCCTTAAAACTTATGATAATTCAAAATTATTAATTAACACTTTTTAATAATAAATTATGATATGATAAATGTTATTATTGAAGTACAAGTTCAATAATCAAAGCAAATGATATATAATACATATTTAAAAGTTATGCATACTACTAAATTTTTTACTGCATTTTAATTTTTGCACTTCATTTTTCTCCTTTAAATATCAAACAAGACATACATAAGTACAAGGAACATTTAATATGAATGAACTAAATAACAATGCTTAAAAATGCTTGAATTTTCTCTTTGTAGAAAATAAATAACCAAGCCTAAGTGTGAAGCTTATTCACAGTTTTTTTGATATAGTACTTGTTCCTGCCACAATAACAGATTTTCTTAAATACTTAGATCGATGGAGCCAAAGGAGGTGCTGGAAGTGAAGGGGTTTTACAAAACTTTTTCAATAGTCTGCTGAATAGAAAGACAGGACCTGGGACAGGATCACCAGGATCGCTCCGAACTCCAGGTAATTTTGGAATATAGACTTCTTGAGCTAATGTTAATGAACATCTGCTCTATATGATGATATAGCTGACATTGCCTAAAGAAAGCTTGAAATACCTATCTTATGCAACATTTGTGTGGGGCTTTAATTTGTAAAAACTATAGACATTATTGGTGTACAAAGTTTCTCTGGTGAAAGTTAGGTTATATTCACAATTTGATCTTGTATTTAATGACTTATGAGTTGTGCATTATTACAGTTTTAAATATACAATTTATTTTCAGGAATCATTGGATATTAGTTATCATTTTAAAATTATTTTATCATAGTACATTGTTACAGCATTGATTTTAAATTGAAGATTGAGTAGTTGTTACCTACTTCCAAATCATTTGATTTAATTTTTCAAATGATAAAGCTAGAAAATTGACATTTCTATTTAGTAATTGTATCTGGGGTTTTTGTGCTATTAAAATAGCTGAATGTCAAGACTTCTTTTGTTTTTTGTCCCTTAAAAATTGTGAACATAGAACTCAAAAATTCTTGAAAACTCCTTAACAATTTTGCTTGATAAAAGGTGGAAACTGTGCCATACTAGTACATTAACATTTAAGAAAATATATTCTAGTATAAACATTTATTAATTACTATACGTTTTTAAGTTAAATGTTATCATAGGATTTGTTAAAAAAATGTCTATTGTTTAGAAGTTATTAAGATGCATTATCATATTTGGATTATGTATTTTAATGATTTTGTTGGTATGCTCTTTCAAAAACAATCACTTAACTTACAAGAGCTGATGAATACCCTCTTTGAGTTGTCATAAACATTTTACTATTTCAGAGAAATCAGCAGTGAGGAATGATGCTGTTGCAGAGTTAGATCGTATGATAAGAACTAAAAAACCTCTCGGTCCAAATCAGGTGGATAGCCCTTCGTCACCAAACTCGACTGATGCGAGATCTTCATCCCCAGGGCCACAATCTTAAACTTAAGAGTCAATATGAATAAACTGTTGCCAAGGAAATGTCATTAGGAGGGTACAATTGCTTGCAATATTTGGCAGCTTTGAAGCTGCTCTTAAAAAAGGCACATTTTTAATAGATATGTACATTATTGAAATTACCATCAAAATGATGCTAAGCAGCTGATGTATTGTTGCAAGCAGCCAATCCCTTCAGTCTATCCTGAACATTAATAGCACTTTTTTTTTTCCTGGAGAAAAAAGCAAGAAAATAAAAATGATGAATATTTCAACAAAATTAAAAATTGTAGGTGACCTTAAGTATATGGTTGTTGATTTCTGGTATTAGAGAACTCTTCCCAACGAAGGTGGGTGTAAAGTAGAAACTATAATAAATTAATTCAGTGTTTTTTTAAAGCAGAAAACATCTTAAATCTAATACTTCAAAGTAGTTGAATCTCCACTTAGATGAAAGTATATAAATATTTATATATATATATATATCAACAACAGTCATGGCTCTTATTCAGATCTATGATTATTTCCTCTTAAAAAAAAACAATTTCTAAGTTCATATTACCTAAGTATATCTTTTATAAATAGAATTAATTTTTGGAATTCAAAATAAAAAAAAGTATCTGAGTTACAGGAAATATTTGAAATATTTCTTCCCAATCAATGTTTTGTTTCTAATAGTTGAAGTTTTGTAAAGCACATAAAGTATAGTTATTTAAGGTATTCACTAATAATGCAGCTTTTCATGATTATATTGCATATCCAACTTATTGGGAAGACATAAGTTTAGATGAACTATTCTTATGTTCAATTTCTTATGTAAATTTTTATAGCAAAACATTTCATAATAAAGGTTCTGTTTGTTGTTTTATGATCACCTTTCTATTTTAAGTAAAACACTGAAAATTATTTAGGTTTTTGTATACTGAAAAGATATTTTTCTTGCATAGTAGATTCATAAAACTTATAAGAAGACACTGAAATCCACAAGTTCTATCATTATTTTTTTTTTATTCAGTATAAGTTACTTGGAAAGCATATTCACAATTAAAATTTGAAAAAGGCATTACAAACTACTAGGATACAAAAGTAACCTACTTTAAATTTTTTTTCTAGGATCCTCTGACATCTGACATTTCAAGTTTATTTTTAATGATCTAACTTTTGAGTTTCAAAATCTATTATAGTTTAATGTGCATGGATGTATAAAATAGCTTGCACATGTGAAAGAAAGTTGATTTCAAATACCAGTTTCTTTCATTGGTGTTTTAACTTGTGTACTTTGTGATTTTTCTTAGGATTTTAATGTTATTTTCTAACCCGTATGATGTTTTGTAAGTTGAACACTCCTCTTATTAATTTAGTTTCATTTAAAAGTGGAGCTTGTTATGATACATTTCTATTAATGTGAATAAAGTAACAACCTGTATCTCCAGAATATATCTTTATTAGCTGAACATTTAACTATTTCAACTTCCTCAGGAGATATCAATAACCCAAAAGTTCACTGTAACTTAACTAGATTACTGAATTTGTTAGTTTGTAAGCTGAATTGGTAAGCTCCTGATGAAGCTGAAATAGTAATATACTGAGCCAATAAAGATACATTCTCTTAATACAGGTTGTTATTTGTTTAATTTTACATTCTTGTTTACTCACAAATCTTAAAAGCATAGTATTGTTAATACTCTTCTTGTAGTCATTTCAAAGATTTAGCATAGTTTCAAGGTATATTATAAAATATAATTAATTTCTATAGCAAGTATCCCAAATTAACAGAAAATATCAAAGAGTTTGCACTTGTAAATACTTGACTATGCTAACAGATATTTAACAGACACCCTACATTTTTGTGACTTACAGTGAAAACAGGATGTTTATTCTGTACTCAGTGATATGTGTTGTTACTTTTCTAAGATGGAATTGACACAGGCTTTTTATGTAATAACAGTTAATGTTTTGTTATTGTTTAGAAGAAGCAAATGATTGTGTATAACTTATGCACCATAGCTGTAACAGTAGTAGTAACTTGTTCATATTATATAATGTACTAATATCCTTTATGAGCATAGTTAATTTGGTATACAACAGATCCACTTAACACCTTGTGTGATGCTATAACTTTGAGTTGTC
>NW_013669723.1:42441-45585 GCF_000517525.1 Limulus polyphemus
AAAATATTTTTTTTTAGTTATTGAAAGTCCATCAAAGAGTATATAAAAAATGAAAGCACTTGCTCTTCTGATTTTAAATTCTTGATTTATATGTTATAATTGCTGCTTGGAAAAAAAAAAAAAAAAAAAGTTGTTTTTTTGAAGATTTTACACCTCCCAGTATTTTCATTGATTCAAGTCTAATACTTTTGGCATTCTATCTTTACTAATAACAATTATGGTTATTAGTAATTAGTAGTATATTAAATTATCTAAAATAAATAAATGGAAAAGATCTACATTAAGAGTATTTAGTTTCAAGATAAATTTTTTAGTGAGAAATATTTTAAACCATAATGAAGATTGAATGTCAAATTTTATGCTTACCAAAAAAAAATGTTAGGATAAAAGATTTTTGTCTGAATTAGTCTATTCTCTGGTTTGTTACTTATAAACTTAAATTTAAATGTATAATAAGAATAATATAGTGGTATGACAGTAAAGGTTGAAGTTGAAAAACTTCATGTATTATCTGTGAATCTCGATTCACTGACACCCATAAATCTTTAAACAGTATGTAATCCTCCAGATGATTTCTGTAATTAAAAATTATAAAACATATGATAAGTATGAATGTGATTTTCTTGCAATGTTTTAAAGTCCAAATTTGATTTATCGTTATTGGAGTTAAACTAAACTTTGTTTTCAAACCGTTATAGTTATGGTGCAATGAGTTACTTTTTGTTGTTTGCCTGACAGTTTGCAAATATCTTTCTGAATTTGGCTAAGTGTCCTTACTTCATTTGTTATTGTACTTCAACATCACAAAAAAAAGCGTCAGAAAATGAATTGTAACATTGAAAAATGATTGACTTCGAATTGTAATATTTAATAAAATACATGATAAGAACAAATTCAAGCTTTTCAAAGTAATTTATTCACCATTGTCTTATAAAAGTTGGACTTGGCTGATGTCATTTTTTCACAGTGACTGAACGTACTAGTTTTTTTATATTTATTCATGGTTTGATGAAATTTTGACTTCAGTCTTTATTCATTCAAGATATCAGCAAGTGGAATGGAATTTTAATAAACTCGACAAAAGTATAACACGGATTAGTTATTTGTGTGCTTATATTTACTTATGCCTATCCGAATTTATATTTTCTGTTTTTGTCTCATGAATGTGATTTTTATACTTCATGTATTAAAACAGATTGACAAAAATCAGTACCCATCAATAACATTTTAGTTTTTCATCAGAAACACTGTCGTCATAGATTAACTTGCTATATATGATTTGCCATAAAATGTTTTGTTTTATTCATTCTCGAACACGACTTTTTTCAGACTTAGTAATTCAAAAAAATACTGCCTTTTAAAAGAGTGAAGATAATTTATAAGTTTTATTATAAAACATGGAACCTAAGACATTAAAGTTTCATATCTCTTATTTATGAATTTAATTCTGACCACAGTGGTTCGTGGTAATTATGGATTTTTTACGGAATAACAATTTGCAAGTCCTATTCAAGAAACACAAACAGTTGATACAATATATTCTAAAAGCTTAAAATATTATTACTTACCTTGTTAGCGATGACTGAACTATTTTTCTCAAACAAAATCCGATGCCTTTTAGAATAAAGAATCAAAGGATATCTTCAGTTTAGCCTAGTAACTTAGGTCTAACCGTTTTCTAGGGCTACTACTCGATCATACAACAAGAAATGGCATGTTGGGAACAAGTCACGAGGGAGAAGTCAGGCTGGCAGTATCATTAAAATGTGGAAAGAATAGATTTTGATTGATTAAGGCTTATCATTCGATTAGTATGACTAGGAGTAGGCACGCTTAGACGTAGCACATTTGCTTTACAAACTGTGTTCAAATATACTTGGTCAGAGCAGGGCTGTATCTAGTCATACTATTGGAACGCAAGCGAATCAAATGTATACACTTTACATTGCGCGATAGGCTTTCATCCACATTACACACAAACTCTCTCTCTTGAAGGCCCGGCATGGCCAGGTGGTTAGGGCGCTCGACTCGCAATCTGCAGGTCGCGGGTTCGAATCCCCGTCACACCAAACATGCTCGCCCTTTCAGCCGTGGGGGCGTTATAATGTGACGGTCAATTCCACTATTCGTTGGTAAAAGAGTGACCCAAGAGTTGGCGGTGGGTGGTGATGACTAGCTGCCTTCCCTCTAGTCTTACACTGCTAAATTATGAACGGCTAGCGCAGATAGCCCTCGTGTAGCTTTGCGCGAAATTCATAACAAACAAACTCTCCCTTGAAGCCCCCCATGGGCACAGTGGTATGTCTGCAGACTTACAACGCTAGAAACCGGGTTTCGATGCTCGTGGTGGGCAGAGCACAGATAGCCCATTGTGTAGCTTTGTACATAAATTCAAATAAACCAACAAACTCTCTTCAAAAATAAGTAGATTTGGTCAAATGATTTTTGTTAAGCATTTTCCCAAAAGAAATTAAGAAGGTGTACTTTCGACAAACGTACGTCTCTGAATTGTCAGTTTCCAACATTCCTATATGAAAAAGGGTCAAACAGAGTATCCTTGAACGCCTTGGCCACATCTCCAACTCTTAGTGTTGATAAATCAGCAGTATTATTATTAGTGCAAGCTTCATTTGGCAGCATGTTACTATTGTGGGATGTAAACATACCATGTGTTTTCTACCTTCTTATACTATTGTATTATTATTCTGTGTTTATCAGTTTCTTCTGAATATGTGCAGTTTCACTTAAATACGTGGTCAAGAAAGTTGCTAAGTTGATATCATTTTAACTGCCTTTGTTCCTCACCATTCTAATAAGGTCACACCTGTTCAATCCATGGAGGGTATGGCAGTAATGTTGTACGTTGTACAAGAATGTAAATGGCAATGTCGTTCAATGATAGATCAGGTTGTGTCTTGAGGTTACAGCCTCTCCTTGGTTGAATGAGAATGATTAGTCACGTGAGTAGTGCTTTTCGCTTTGGATAAATCTGAAATGACCTGAAGATAAGGAACACTGAATTTAAACAGTCTGGTAGATGATTTTGGCCTGATTAGTCTGAGAAAACAATTGCAATCCAGTACAAGTGACAGTCCATTGTTCAAAGTAAGCCCGGCATGGCCAGGTGTTAGGACACTCGACTCG
>NW_013669723.1:46075-63013 GCF_000517525.1 Limulus polyphemus
GCCTTCCCTCTAGTCTTACACTGCTAAATTAGGGACGGCTAACGAAGATAGCCCTCGTGTAGCTGTGCGCGAAATTCAAAAACAAACAAACAAGCTGTTCAAAGTATGTGTATACATTGTGTTTGTGTTCTAATAAAGACTGTGCTTACTTGTTTTACATTGGGTTTAGTCTCTTTATTTCATTCTCACGGATTCAAGTATTCATAAAAAATATCTTGTTGAATCTGTTGTTATTTTGCAGACCTATATTCCATCGTTCCTTAGAAAAATCAATTTCAATTAAATATACCCTACTATCAGTGCAAATTTTTAAGTTTGTTACCATGATATTGATCCTAGCTTTTTACAAACATTGTTAAAAGTGCCGTAAATTTGCAATCGCACAGGTATCTTCGCTCTAAAAATTAACTTGCACTCATTGTCGTGGCTGGATCAAATACTAATTTCACCTTTCTGTAATTAGTTTAGAGTATATCTTTATTTGGTTATATTCATGTTTTTTTTTAGCTCACATGCATTTTCTGCATGTAGTTTACTACGTCTGACCACATGTCAAAATATGTGCAAATTCTTCAACACAGATAATGGACATACTGCAGACTTTATTCTTAAGTCTCAAGCTAGCATGAAATAATTTCTATATGAACTTTTTGAATGTAGCTTGTTCAAATATTTAATACAAAACCCTACACAACAGGCTCAGGATGGCATAGAATTGTACGTAAACCAATGATTGGAGTTTACACTGAAAGGGTTGCAATGGGAGAAGTGTCTGGTCTACATTGACAATGATTTTATGTTTGATCACATGTTCAAGTCTGTGGCTAAGAATCTGAAAATGGTATTCCAGTTGATAAATAAAGTAGGCTTGAAACTGACAGCATAAAAACGCATGCTCGTGTATACAAAAGTAAAGTATCTCTGTCACATCGTAGGTATGTTGCCCCCCAGTGGCACAGCGGTATGTCTGCGGACTTACAACGCTAGAATCCGGGTTTCGATACCCGTGGTGGGCAGAACACAGATAGCCCATTGTGTAGCTTTGTGCTTAATTACAAACAAACAAATCGTAGGTATAGATGGAGTTTTTACAGACCCTGTTATGATAGCAGCAGTAAGAGACTAGCCCAAACCTGTAATAAAGTGAGAAGTTGTCCACAGTTTCCTTGGTTTCGTGTCATATTATCGACGGTTTATGGTCAAATTCTCTAAGATATCCACAGCATTAAAATTTAGACACACTTTGAATGGAGCGAGGACTTGGATCAAGAATTTTGATTACTAAAGCTTGTTTTAGTGGATAATCCAATGCTAGCATATGCATTACAAAAAAGCAAGTTCATATTGTGACAAAAGAATCAAGAAGGGGAATTATTATAGCTGGAGGATGGAGTAGAATATGTAATTGTATATGCTAGTCATATGTTGATGGCTCCATAATTTAGATACTGTATGATGGAAGAAAAAAACTGCTTGCAACTGTGGTCTTCATAAACACTGTTGCTACTTCTTGTTTGGTAGATGATTCACTGTCCAGGTGAAACTGTTTTGCTGAAATGGTTCACAAGCTTTAAAAATCCGGAAGGGTGATAGTTTATTGTAGAAAAAAACATTGCAATAGTACGTCTGTCATACTGCATTGGCTGAGCCTGCAACATAGAAACGTGGATGGACTATTTTGCTGCATGGTGAGACCCTGTATGTCTGTGAAGATTAATACTTTGAGTGCTCTGGAAAGAGCAAACTGAAAGATCCTGGTCTAGCATGGGCAGTTCTTACCATGTACCAAGATAAAGCCCAGCCAGTATAAATAGAGGTACGTATCTTGGATGCTCATAATCTATGGCACTTACTCAGACTGATGCAGCAAATGGTCTCCAGAATACTAAGACAGGATATCCTCCAGACTTCGCATAATACAAAGACTGGAGGACACCAAGATATTATCCATCCTTGGGCTAACAGCTATTCTTCTGGACACATTCGAGTCAAGATGTTTGGTGTTGGTGAGAATATTGTACAGTGTGTGCCGCCCAGGAAAAGAACTGGCTGAAGCAGGGTAAATTCCTACAGAGAGTTGTTTGGTCTACAACAAAGGTTAAACTGGATATCACTGGCCCATTTCCAGAGATTGAGAGATGTAATTTTTATATATTCATCTCCATTAACTATTTCATGAAGTAGACAAATGCTTATCCATTGGTCAATACATTACGACAGTCCATAGCTGACTTGTTGGTGGAGCATTGGATAGCATGTTTAGGAGCACTGGAAAAAAATTGTCACAGATGAAAGAGAAATTTCAATGGCCAGTTGTCCTATAAATTGTTTAAAGTGTTAATTGTGGGGAAGATATGCACTTTACCATATCACTCCCAGTCAGATGACTTAGCAGAATGGGCAATACAAATTACCAAGTTTGTTAATCTTGACCAAACCAAGTGGAATGAGCATACAGAAATCTACAGTCTGTTCGACAAATATGCTTATGTCTTGATGATAAATCCCGTCACAGTTAGAAAAATCTGCCAAACTTCAGAAGTAATATGTTAAGACTATATAGGAATGCATTTATTATTGTATAGATTGGGCCTGGCCATAGTACATGCCAGCACCAAGGAAGCTACTCAGACTCAACAGGACAGGTCTGTATATCATACTCCAGCAGTTTGATCCAATGATATATGAGTTACAATAGACTCAAAGCACATGAAAGCATGTGGAGGATGAATACAAGATATATTCGAATGTCATAAATGAATCTTTCATGCACTGGCCTAATCAGGAGACTGGAGTGGAAATGGATGAGAATGTCATCTCAAGTCATGACGACTCACCTGACAAGGAGGAAAGAGCTGAAAATAATTATCTGCGAATTCATGAGGAAACACTAGAGATAGAGGTAAGAGACTGCTCCATCAGTCGGCTGAGCTACCATTAGTGGCCTCTTGATCAATATGATCAGAAGTAGCTGATCATAATAGAGCTAGGACCGTCACAGAATGCAGGATCACAGATTGAAAGGAAGTTGTTATCCTTGCTTTTCAAGCTATCAAGTGGTATTCTCAGTACATTGTATGCACTACATTGTCCAATTTCCAATTAATACACAGTTAGTATGAATTGTTAATCATAAGATAAATGGGACCAAAAGGACTTAACAACCCTTGCTTTCCAAACTACAGAGTAGAGTTTCCTAAAAGGAAACACCCATTTGATATCAGATGAAACCTGCTTTATTTACTTCATAAGTTAGGACAGTCATGTGACTGAAAAAGCATTATAACATTGCTTTCTGAGGCACTGAGCAAAATTTGCTGATACAAAATATTGTCCCACAGTTCAAGAAAATCTCTCTCTTGATCTGGTTAAGTGGCAAGAACTCTATGGAGCATGCTGTCTGATCCTCACTAGATTCTTCCCCCCATGCCTGGAGAAGTATTGCAAATCTATGCAGAGAAGGATTTATAGTTCCTCTAAATGTATATTGAAATAATGGCATCAATAATAATCCTAGAAGATGAAAATTTGAGCTTAAAAGTCTTACTTTGGTATAATTCTGCCAATGATTACTTATTTTATGATGTCTGAAAAGAAAAAATATCCGTATGTAAGGGCTCTTAAATGGCAAAACGTCATTGAACTGCAGCTACTGAAACATAGCTTCAGAAAGTTACCCGAGAAGGTTGCCAAAGTAATTTGCCAGGAGCTAAAAGTAGTCTGTCATAAGGTATTAGAGTATGTGATAATAAGTAATGATGGCAGATAAATAAATATGTGTGTGGTCTAGCACACATGCATTGAACATTATATAAGATCATTCATGAGTGTTGAATAATATGAATGCACCAACTACACAAAGAAAACAGTAAGCAACATGTGTATGGAAACAAAGGATTTCACCAGTGTGTTAAGACCTTGTGATATTAAGTTGAGTGTGATTACTAACCAAAGGTATTATTTCAATATATCATGTTAATAAGAGGATGTTTCAATTTTAGAATTGAAATATTTGGCCAAAAATTATTTGTTCATTTTCATATCTAGTAACGTATTGTAAGATGGGAGTTAGAGGTTGTTGATATGTCTTTGAACTTTGGCCCTTTTATGCATAGGTCACGACAATAATATGTGAAGGCATTGATATCGTATACGAATTGTATGAATCTATGCATGAAGGCATTAAAGTGGACAATAATTTAGTCGTTAATTCCATCTACTTGGTATTCCTTATAATTATGTTTACATTAATTTGTTTTTCCCACTGGTTTGGTTTCGGTTGAGAAAATAAATGTGATTTGGAGTAATTAGAAAAAGACTTGAATCTGTCAATTTGTTTGGTTTTGTTGAATTTCGCGTAAAACTACATGAGGGACACCTGCGCTAACCGTACCTAGTTTTAAAGTGATAGACTATATGGTTGTGTGTTTGTTTGAGAGCAAAGCCACAGTGGGCTATCTACTGTGTCCATCGCTGGAATCGAACCCCAGATTTTATAGTGTTGTAAGTCGAGGGACAGACTAAAGGGAAAGCAGCTAATCAACGCCAACTCATAAGCTACTCTTGTGAGACAAAATAGTGAAATTTGATCGTATGTTAGTTAAGCTTATTAATAATTTAGTGGTCCTATTTTTTCTAAAATATTTTCGTTGTTTATGTATATGTTTATCTATTTCTTTAAAGCATTATTCTTTTTATTTTTTTGTCAAGGAAATTATAATTTTTAAGCTTCAGATAAGTAAAATGCATTACTTTTAGTATTTAGATGTTATAACTTTCTCTTATATTTCAAAAGAAAATTCAGAAATCTATATTTTCTCAACCCAAAGATTTTTTTAAGGATATGCCATGTACTTATTTTTTAACTAAATGTCGTCCTTCCGTTAGGTGTCGATATTTATTTCGAGCACAATAATGGTGTTCACAGGTAGAGGCTGTGATGCTGGCGAGAGTAGTAAAAACAAAACTCGATTACGTCGTACGCAGAGTGTTACTCGAGTGCAGGATGTAAATGAAAGGGAAAAGAGAGAACGAGCTGTCCAGCCAGATAATCCGTGAGTTTAGATTATGAGTTTTGTAAAGTAGCGTTCTAACTAGTCAATGTAAGTTTAAGTAACATGAGTAGGCTATGTTTATATAAAATAAAAGTTGCCCTAGAAAAGCCAGTACTAATACTATAGCCTTAGGAGTGTACTACTACTAGTAGTAGTATTGCTATTACTAACACTACAACTTATGTTAAATTTAAAGAAAACATGTAGATTTAAACAAATCAATGAAAAGTAAAAGTAAGAAACACTGTGAGTATAAAAGTAAAACCAAAAGTCTAAGTTAACCAAGCAGATTTAAAAGGCAGACCTTTCTTCATCAGTAGCTAACTCAATAAATTGAATTACACTTACAGTAGCAGTTTAGGTATCACTATCAATATTACTGCAACATTTGCAATTAACTGGACTATTTTAATTTATTCAAAAAATAAAAGTTGTGCTGGTATCTCTGAGTATTAAGAGTGTTAAATTTGTGAGTTGCATCCATCATAAACAATGGCCATGTAGACCCAACCTGAAAACATTTAGAACATAGTAATTACTAATTAAATTTGTATATAAATGTTTTCATGAGGGGGAAGCCATAATTTCTTTTTCCTGTCAGTGTAACATAACCAAAAACTTACTCATAAGGATTTTAAATTTCATACTTTTAATTTCATCTAATCAGAAGAATTTTAAACTGTGAAATCTGTAGAATTTTTTTTTAAATATTCCATTGTACAATTTTCAGTATTTAATTATTTTCTATCTGGTTTGGCATCCATTTTTGTAGGGTTCATCGGCCAAAGGACTCATTATTAAGCTTTTCAAGTGGGTACACCAACTACAGAGGATTGTTAAACTTATGTATTATTCTTCTTGTAAGTTGATTAGTTTGAGCTTCACCATGATTTTTTACTTGTGAGGGATTTTGAATAAGTTTTATAAAATGTGGTCAATTTAATAGATTCAATCAAACTATTAAATGTAAAGTGCTTTCTATATCCATAACTATTTTAGAAATACTTTGCATCAGTAGTCTGATTTTGGGAAAATAATTATTGAAGAAGTATAAAGACATATAAATATGTACATTATATATACATATACATAATAATGACAATGGAAATTATGTAATTGAATTAGGTATAATTTATGAATAAAGTGTTTTTAACATGAGTAGAAAACTAACATTATTCTGTTAATCTTGGTTTCAGGTGTGCAAGTAATGCTACAGTACTTACAAGAGAAAACATTAAAGAAAAATATAAAAATATAAACATATTATGCATGTAAAAGTTTCAAACATTTTAACAGTTTTACAGTATTTCAGCATTTTTTGACATATGATTTATTGATTCCTGCCACCTACAGTCAAACAAGATAGGTTTCATCACAATCCTGACATCAGTCACAGCCTTCCTTCTTTGCACAGCCAGATATTGTTGACTTTTCTCCAACTAGTTTGAAAGTAATTATAATTGTATGTATATACATGTGGTTTTTTTATGTTGTAATATTCTTTTAACATAAGTTGGGTGAAAGAAAATTGATTAATTTCCATTATCGAAAAAATAAATTTCTAAGTATGTATGTTGGAGGAGTCATGCCTTATAGGAAGGAAGTACTTCATGAAAAGTGTATAACAGCTACCATTTTGTATAATGAAGTTACCATACTTGTGAAATTGAAGACAAACTGCATGTATCGATATGTGTTGTATGCAAGACATTTTTCAGGTTCAGGAAGTTGGCACCATTGATAACAAACACAGTCAAAAAAGGAAGCTCAAAGTTGTACCAGTGATCTCACGTACCTCAGGATATGCTCCTTACAAGAAAGGAGACATTCTAATAGAGATCTAACCAATAATATTGCTTCAAGTAGAAATTCTTAATACACCCTGAGGACAGTCAGAAATAATTTGGCTCAGTGCAACCTCATTGAGCATTTAGCTGTATGAAAATGTTCTTTGTTGAGAGGCAAAGCAAAGGAAAAGTTGAAATGAGTAGTGAAAATCACATACAGGAGTGAGCAGGCCTAACAAGGGGTGTTGTTAATCATTGAGTCCAAGTTTGAGTTGTTCAGCAATCATCAATAGCAACATATTCAAAATAGGAAAATGGGACAGTAGAAGTATCAAAGTACAACAGCTGCAAAGAAACACGAGGAGGAATCTATTCAGCTTTGGGATAGCATCTCCTTTAATAGTGTTGGAGACTTAGTAAAAATTGGTGACATGCTGATGACAGATAAATACAGACAGATTCTAATCAATTATTAGAAACACACATAGTTGGCCAGGAATATATGTCTCAGCATGATAATTATTCTAAGCACGTAACCAACATGGTAAAAACCTTGCAGGAAAGGAAGCAGGGAACTGGAATACCAGACTTCTGCATTGGCCAACCAAGAGTTCGACTTGAACATCAATAAATTTGGACCTACATGGATAAAGAAGAGGTAAAAAGGCAACAAAGCAACTTGTAAAATTGTGTGACATGCTATAGGGTATTTGAAGGAACATTACATGCACTTTTATTAATAAATTCAATGGCAGCATGTTGAGCAGTTATCCTGATATAAAAAGAGCAAAGGGCTTACACACCATATGTTACTGTATATGATTAAATATTTGTATGTTGTAATTATGGATTAACCTGTTGTACATCTATAGATCTAATGAAACTTCTATGCTTATATGAAACAAATCTTTTTCTTGCAATACAGTACATTTCACTAACGTTTCCTTACTTGTTTCCATTACTGTACATTTATGAAATCTAAACTATTAAGATTTTGTTATGGATTTCAACTGATATTTTGATACTTTACAGCAGGTAATGTATCTGTAATCTTCATATAGTGACTTTTCTTTACTCATGTCCACAGGTTCTTTCCAATACCAGGGTTGCCTTGGAAAATATCATCAAGTGAGTAGAGTAGAATTAGTTAAATACAGAGGGAGGGGAAAAAAACTGTACTTGACATTTAATTATACATGTAGCCATATGTTCCCACGTAAATGTGAATTATTCAATAAAGAATGAAATTACTTTAAAAAAATAATTGAGTTGGTATAATTTATGGTAATGTACAAAAATATCATAAATTTCAAATCCAATAGATTTACCCCTGAAATACTGAAAGCCTTTCCTTGTTGCATTTGAATTCATGCTGTTGACAAAACATGATTCAAGATTTCTGAATTTCCTTTACAGATTACATAGCACTTACCCATAATTCTCCATTCTCTTACCTTCCCTTATTTATTGCATAAGCATCAGGGGAACTTCATAACCTTTGTTTTCCTGTCATGATTTAGATTTTCTTATTCACAGTCACACTGTTTACTTTACTATGACTTACTTTCTGATGGAACTGTTAATTGTAGGCATTACTTAAGCAATTTGCTGCAGCATGCTGTGCAAATTGTAGCTGTTATCTCAGCTCTAATGGTTCAAAGTATTTGTGCCATTGCATACTAATATTCCTGAAGGATATAATGATTGTGTGGGTGTTTAATATGCATCAGAATTTTCATTTTCTTTAGTTTTTCCTCAGGGTTATTTGTCTGCAGAGTTGGATTTCAATGCTAGACCTGATTTTGATAAAACTTCTGCTGGTCTCCTTTCTTTTTCACTCAGGTATGTTATATATATTTAAGTATTGAATCTATTTCCTTTATAACTGAGGGTTCTTCTGTCATGTGAAATGATTTTTGTACTTGGTTCTTTATTTTTCCCATCTTCTTTAGATATTTGGGTTGAAGATATTTTTTTAAACTAGCCCTGCATTGATACACTTCATATTCATTCTTCTACTCTTCCTTCCCTAGTTTTGATCCTCTTGGCTCTTATGTTCCATTGATACTTTCACACATTGGGTTGCATTGTTATATGCTCATCCTTTAAGCATCTAATCTCTATATATATATATATATATATATATATATATATATATAATGTTTTTTTTTCAAACTAAATAATTATTTCCCTTCTTGTGTTTGCAAATATGTGGCTTTAAATTGCCTCCCATTCAGGAGAAACTTGATAGCAGAAGTTGGTTAGGGTTTTTGCATCTCAGTTTGCTTCTGGTTGTCATTCACTTCTAGATTCCTGTGTGTTATGTTTAACAATGCTTGCTACATTTACTCATACTTTTAATGTGACCTAGCATCCAAACAAGCAAGGTATATCTTTATGACATACTATTCACTCTATTGTGAATGACTCTTTTGCTCAGATTATTGGGGGTCATCTCAGATAATTGTTCCTCTTTGTATTTCTTGGATTCTTCACTTTGATTTTATATTCATCATCAAAATTTGACTCTTCCAGTTTCTATATTATTTTGGATCTGACAGTTTTGAATTTATTCCACAACAAGGAGATATTGAATTTATACTTCGTGTTTCCTCATGTTATTTACTCTAACAGAAGACAACAGAATATTGAAGACTGGTCTTCAATCTATCCCAACTCAATTTCAATCGAGATATTCCACATCTTTAGGCAGAACCTATAAGAATCTCATGAAAGTTCCCTTGTCAAGATTATTGGATGATGAATAGAGATTTCAGAAACACTTACTTACAATTCTTGATTCAACCATCTTCATTTTTCACAAGGTTGAGTAATTTTTCAGCTTATGGCCCTTACATTTTGGTCTGGATTCAGCTTTCTTTGTCTCCACACATGTGGTAAAATCATTAGTTGGTCTTTTACAAGCACTCAGTATTGAATGTTATTGCATGGATGATTAGAGGATCTTCACTAAATGGTTACTTAATACTAAATTGACCTCCCAGTGAGATCCTTCTTTCAGATGGATTTTTCATGAATTCAAGTCTCAGATTGTGTCTATTCAATATTTCATTCCTCTGAGGTTTTATATTTACACTCTTTTAGGAACTCTTCACCTGTCTCCTTTGGCTTTGCAATCTCTCAAGTTTTGGGTGAGCAAACTTTCCCTTCTGTCAAATACATCCTTTCTAATTTGGGAATGTAGTATTCTCAAATATCCCATTTTCACATTATTCTTTTAGTGAGTTGGGCTGTTCCACATGGATATCAGGAGTTCCTGTCCTTGTTACACTAATGCTGTATTTTAGTACTCACAGACACTTCAACTATGGTGATGTATATCTACAGGCATGATCGATTGGAACTTGATGTTGCAACCTTAACTTGTGATTTCTTTACTAGTTTGGCTGAATCCACATAATTTCTTTCTTTGTGCTGGTATTTCATTGATTGTGTCAATGGTTCAACCATTCTATGCTTGATGCAATGGCAATGCATCATCTGGACTTCTGGTGCTTTACTGGTTTTGAATTGCAGGATCATCTTTTCTAGCAATGGCTGCTTCGAGCTGTCTTGAGAGAATTTTTTTTCTACCTGTCTTCTTCATCATTATTTTTCTCAGTTATTGACCAAGATCAGTTGGTCCCATTGTCCTATTCTTCTTGTTGCTGCATACTAGCCTGCTCCACCATGGTTTCCACTCTTCATACCTATCTCAAAGGGATTCTATTTCATTATTTTTTGATACATCTTCCACGGTGATGTTTATCATCTGCATCTTTATGACTGGCTATTATGTGGTCCTTTGTTATTGCAGGTGGCTTCTCTTCTTGGATAGCTCAAATTATGTCACATTCATGGAGACATTCATTCCTGGCAGTATACCAGTCTTGTTGGTCTCTGTTTTAGAGTTGATGTCTGTGGAATATGGTTTCATGTTTTTCTTCAACTTGTTAATGGTTTGTTTAAGTTTTATTAATGTACCTCTTTCATGATTGGGGCTTGTTTAATTTTATTGCTGAATATAGAATTTCTCTCTCAACCATTTTCAGTCACCACAGTAGCCATGTACCTCTGTCAGCCACACTTTTTTCTCAGGTGCTTTTTCAAAGTTTTTTTTATTATTATTATTATGTCTCCCACAAGTACTTATACATTGTCCCCAGTAGAATTTAAGTCTGGTAACAAGTTGCTTGTCTTCCTCTTTTTAACCCATTGCAACTCATTCACTCTACCATCTTTCCCTCAGATGGTTTTTGTTATTGATGTTTCTCATACATTTTTTTTTCAGGAAGGTTCTGTATTTGTATCCTGATAAAGCCTTCCGACCAGAGACTTGGAATGCAAGAGATGATCATCACTGTTTTTTCTCTTATTGTGTTACTTACTGTGACTGGCTCTGATTCTTCTTCTGATGAACATTTGTTATGTGTGGTCAGGGCTATTTGCTCATATTTTAGGGAAAAGGATGTTATCAAAGGAATCAATATAATTTCTTTGTCTTATACATTATGACAATTCTCTTTCTGTGGATCTTGCTCCATCCATATTAATGAATTCTGCTTGGATACATATATATTGTTATATAGACTATCATCTCCCTAGCCTTTAACTTGTAGTTCAGTAATTTTGGTTTCCTTTTATGTTCATCTGTTTTAACCTCCTTTACATTGTGGGCATTCTAACTTTCAGTGTTTTACAAGGAAGTGTATTTTATCTGAATCTTACATTTTTGGAATTAAAATGAAGTTCAAACACGTACTTACCTCTTACCCTGATAACCAAAATTTCATCACAACTGCCAATTTCAATAAAACCTAAATTATGGAGGAAGAGTAGAGATTATGTAAGATCTGACACTTGCACAATAAATCACATTGAAGATAGGCAAGTTGAGAATTTTGAGTAATGTGTAAAGGACATTTGGAAATTTTTAGTCACTTATTTTGTTGACAGCATGAGTTCATACTCAACAAGGAAAGGCTTTCAGTATTTCAGAGGTAAGTACCTGTTTGAAATTCATTTAACTCTAAAAATGTAAAAATATGGAATTACAAAAGTAAATTAATTTATCCTGATTTATTCTCCATAATTAATTTCATTTTTTTTTGGATGATGATGTTGCCAAGTGGACCCAGAATATCACAATCAAATATATTCATTAGAGTAGTGATTTTTTTTATTCTGTGCTTGAAAACCCACTTTGTTGTTTTCTATTCATAATGTAATTTCTGTTTTTTTTTATAATCATAAGAAAAACTTAATTGTTGTTTGGAACATTTTTGCCCTCGGTTTGGACAGTGGTAAGTCTATTCTCTACAATCCTAAAATCCGGTGTTAGATTTCCTGCAGTGGACATAGCAGATATTCCATTGTGGCTTTGCTCTAAAACAAGTAGTGTTTTTCCGTATTGGCTATTTAATTAGAGTAGCCCAAAAGTTACCAGTGGATGTTATTTACTTGCTGCCTCCCATGAAGTCTATCAATTCAAAATTATGAACGGCTAGTGCAAACTATATAGGCTTCTCGGAAATTTATGCTGTATTTTTATTAATTCAATGAATTATACATTTGAGTAATACTGGTTGAGTTTTGCTGATAGCTAGTATTTTTTTACACACACACATGTGTATATATTTTTTTCTTCTGTACCACTAACCACTTATGCCTTAGTCATTCACAGTGTTGTAACTGTACAGCTACCAAAATGTGTAAGTTTAACCTAATAACATATCTAACATTAGATTATAGCACACCCAACCTCCTCCTTTTGTTTTGGTCTTAAGTATTAATAGTAAGATGAGAGAACTTTAGACATTATC
The DNA here is from genome assembly GCF_000517525.1 of Limulus polyphemus. NCBI lineage: Eukaryota > Metazoa > Arthropoda > Merostomata > Xiphosura > Limulidae > Limulus > Limulus polyphemus. Next base: position 58,739 of record NW_013669723.1, read on the forward strand.
TTGCATATTTGTATTCACCTCTCATAACATCATAAAAATGTTGCAATTGAGCTTGAAAGATATTTGTTTTTTAAATGAAATTTGTTTAAGTTAACTTAAAATGCTTGTTTCTTAAGATATTGTGCTAAGATGGGACTTAAGGAAAGATTTGAAATTAACATATGCTTTTTAATATTTGTTTGTTGTCATCTTTATTGGAAAATATTTATTGTCAAATATTTTTCTTTTAAGCATTTTATGTTATCAAATTTTTATTTACAGGTATGGGATTCTGGTTGACCCTCTTCAATGGTTCAAAGTGTTTATGGGAAAGCCAGCAAACTGGCCATCAGTACTGATAGTATTAAGTATGTGGTGGTTTTTGCTTTCAAACCCATTTTCAGTAACTATTGGATATGACAATAAAATAGCATGAAATGATCAGAAATGTTTTTGGTATTTCATGCAAGTTGATTCACAGTGTAAACAGGATACAACAGACAATATGCATCTGTAAGTAGATTTCTACATTTACATGATCACAAAAAAACTATATGCTTCTAAGTTTCTAAGTAGCTTCACAACATTTACAAAATTACAACAAACAGTATGTAACTAAGTCTGGTTTGTAAGTAGGTTCACAACATTTTAATAATAGTAATGAATGACCTTATAACATCAAATTTCTCATTTTTCTGTAATTGGACACTCAACATTTCACTTTACAGCTTCTACAGGAACATTCCACTTAAACATAAACCTAACTTACAATACAAAGTTTAAATATACACCAATATGCACTACAGAAATTAAATAATGAGATTCACCACACTTACAGCATCACAACAATAGATATGTTTTTAAATCAGATTTGCAAGTAGACACAGAGCAAATAATATATTCCTGAGTTAGGTTTGCAAGTAAATTTAGAACGTTTACAGGATCACAACAAAAGGTATGTTCGTAAGTCAGGTTTGCAAGTAGATTCAGAACAAATAATATTTTCCTAAGTTAGGTTTGTAAGTAGATTTATAACATTTACAACATCACATCAAAAGGTATGTTCCTAAATCAGGTTTCCGATACGGTACTTCCCTCTGCTAATAAGATTAGCTATTCTCCTTCATTGCTGCCCTCTATGTGCAAACTTTTTTTTTATGCATGCCACAAGCCTTCTGCTCCCCCCTATTAGAATCAAGTGTTTCCAACGTGTCATGTAAATCATCATGTGTCACATCTCTGCTAATAGGAGCATAACATACTCATGTGACACAAACTATCACTTCTCATTTGACAGCGCTTGTGTTTGGGTATGTTTCTTTTTTTTACTTGATTTAAACAGTTTGAGATACAGTTTCTTCTCGAAGTGGTTATATTTTATACACTATTCAGTTTTCTTTTGAATTAATTTCATTCTAACTCATTATAGTCCCCTTTTTTATTATACATTCACCTTTCCGTCGACTCTTGAAAGAAAAACAGGAATTCTGAAGTTCATTGGAACCTTGCTTGGGATCCCTTGGCTGCTCTTATTAAACTTCCTCCTTCCTTAGTGAACGATCTGCTTTGGTGATTGGACAAGACTTACACATCAGTGAGCATCCTGCTTCCTTCTCATTGTCCAGTTTTACATCTGTTTATGAATGCAGCCCTTCAGGGCTGGGGTGCATGGGTCTATCACCAGGAAGCTTCAGGTCATTGGTTTGTCAATGAGCAGCCCTCACATATCTATATCCTCGAGCTTCTAGCTGTCCATCAGGCTTTGTATCGCTTCCTACCTCTCACCCTGGTGATGATTAATTCTGACAATTTGACAGTGGTAGCATATATCAATCACCAAGGTAGTACCCAGTTGAAATCCCTCTGTTTTCGTACGTTGGATCTCCTCTATTGGGTTCACAAGCACCACATTCATTTAATCGCACATCATGTTCTACTTTCAATCTCGTGGCAGATTGTCTTTCCTGCCCCGACAAGATTTATCCCATAGATTTCTATTTGGTTCAGTCCATATGTCCTTCTTCCATGGAGGTATATCAACAGAAGTGGGAAGTGTTTCACATGTGGTCACATGTTCGGGGAATTCCAGCTGCTCAACCTATTGTGGCTGGTGTGTCTTAGTTTTTGACATGGGTTTTCAACCAGGGGTCTTTGGTCTCCTCCATTTCGGATTATCAGGAAGCCTTATCCCAATCCTTTTGCCTTTCCCATTACCATAGAGTCTCTGATTTACTTGTCATTCCCATGTTAATCCATTCCTTCCAGATTTGTCGTCCACCCCAATGACCTACTCTTCTAGACTGGGATGTTAATGTGGTCTTCCATTCTCTCACTTTACCTCTGTTCGTTCCTATTTGCTCGTGTTCTATGTTTCATTTTTCCCTTAAAGTATATTTTCTTCTCCTTTTGGCTTGTGGTCATTGATGGTCTGACTTGTTTGCCATTGAAATTACATACACACTTTGTCCTCAAACATATTTTATCCTTTATCCAGATCGTTCCTTCTTCCTGAAAACCTTGGCAGCTTTCCATTCCATGGCTTTGCAATGCTCCCCATTGAGATGGGGTGTTTCACAAGATTGCTTGAAGGTGAGTAACCTTGCAATGTTTGCTTCATAAAACTTGCCAGTTCCAGACCATACCACCCATGGACTTCATGGGTAAAGCAGAAGGGGATAGCTGCCCATCCCTGCCATTGAATAAATCGGGATGGTCTGCTTTTCAAAAATAGGTTTCGTGATTACCAATTGCACTGTCTCAGGTGATGAGATTCCTCTGGACTCTCCTACGCATTTTCACCCCCTTCAAGTGGAGTATGGGAGTCCTTACCACTTACCAGTTCCAAGCTGCTTGGGTAGTCGACTGTGGAGGCACCTTGCTGAATGTTTTCCACACAATACCATTCAGTACAGAGTAGGGCAATGGTGTTCTGCTGGTGTAGACGATGTGCTATTCTCCATCACATCGAATTGCAGTTTATCCCTCATACTACTCCAATGCAAATGTCAGTACCCCGCAGCTGGGTTTTGGATTTAGAGTGAAGCAATCAACATAAATCCTCATGCATGTTCAAGGTTGTCTATCTTCCTCCCTCAATTGTGCTCCCCTTGTGTTGTGGGTCACAGTAGGAATAAGGGGAATTGTTCTGCTCTCTGCTATCCATCATGTACCTTTGTCCGAGGATGTTATTGCTTATCAAATGGTTCTGGTTGGTTTTGCTGTTAGGGGAGTAAGTTTTGTTTTCATAGACATCCTTTCGATAGTGGATGTCAGGTTCCTGGATCAAGATATTCCTCAAGTAACATTTGTCATGCCCTAGGGTTGGAATGGTTTTAGATTCCCTCCGGTCTCTGGGGCATGAGGTAAAGATAGTATGATCCTCATCCTACCCCTGTGTGGATGTCTGTTCCAAGCGGCATAGATTTTGGATGTAGTTGACTTATGAAGTACGGTCCTTCATGCACTACCCAATCTATACTGTGGGGCTCATCCTTTCTTTACCCACTTTTCTGCTTGGTAGGATTGACTTGCATATATCTACTTAAGGATTCGTATAATTATCCTCCCTCAATTCTCTCCCACTTGGATGTACTCCTCTCCTTTTCCCACCCTTTTTCTCCACTCTTTATGGATGAGTGAAAAGGATATCTGGTTAGAAGCGGTGCAGTTCCTCTCTTCAGATCTGACTCTCTCATATATGGAGGTTTCCTTCAGATGCTTTTTGGGTGTATGTCTGTTCTTTCCTTGCACCTGTCCCTCTTCCTAATCAATGTGGGATTCTAGTTAATCTTGTGAGATGAGGGAAGTACTGTATCAGAAGTTATAAGTTTCCTATAATGAAAATGTATTTCCAATAGGTTCTTCTCACCCATCCTCCCCACACTTATCCGGTGCTTCTGTCTTCTGCCAGACCTTGAAGTGATAGTTTGGTAGAAGTGCATAGAGGGAGTCACGTGCGTTACGTGAGTATACCATGCTCCTATTGGCGGAAAGGTGATGCATGATGATTTACATGACAGATATGTTGGAATCACTTTACTTCAATAGGGGGGGAGTGGAAGGCTTATGGCATGCAAAAAAGAAAAATTTTGCATATAGAGGGCAGCAAAGAATGAGAATAGCTAATCTTGTGAGTGGAAGGAAGTACCTATTTGAAATACATTTTTAGTATAGGCAAATTATAACTTGCAAGTAGATTCAGAACAAACAATATGTTCCTAAGTTAGGTTTGTAAGTAGATTTACAATGTTTACAGGATCACAGGATCATAAAAAAAATATAGAAAATATTTTTCTG
>NW_013669723.1:63979-82916 GCF_000517525.1 Limulus polyphemus
CTTGTTGTGAAAAAGTACTTTTATTTAAAATTCTGTTCTATTATAATGAAATGGTTGTTGCACATACCACAGTTATTTTTCTAATTGTCTGAATCTTGAATACCCTAAGTGTGAAATTTTTTATAGATTTTTGTTTGGGGTACCATTCAGTAGATGGTGTAGGAGTTTGTTTTGGTTACATACATAGATACTGACATACACATACTACATCCATTATAGTAAGATTTACAGGATCACAACCAACATTATACATATAAGTCAGGTTTGTAAGTAGATTTACAACGTTTACAGGGTCACAACAGAAGATATGTTCTCAACTCAGGTTTGTAAGTAGAGTCACAGTGTTTACAGAATCACAACAAACATTATACACCTAAGTCAGTTTTGTAAGTAGATACATTGATAATGTTTACAGAAGAACAACAGACCATATGTACCTGGAATAAGGTTTTGAATCTGTACAGAAACTTTTTCAAACTATTACTTTTACTCATGTGGAAAAGAATTTACAAAATCACTTCTGTTGTTTATTAGAAAAGTAAAATACTCTTCATAAAATTATTTTCAACATGAAAAGATAAAACGTTTATTCCTTAAATTCAAAAGAATATTATCACTGGCTTGTGTCTAGTACTTAATATAAAAAAATACAGAACTTGGACATTTAATTGTATATATGTTTTTACTATATTTAGAATTATGAATTTTATGTCTGATAAAAAAACAGAAAGCAAAAACCATATTTTTTGACATATATAATAGGTTGTAGTGGTTAAAAACAATGTAGAATTGTGTAAAGAACCTATCCTGTATTAAGAATTAAAAGTGGTAGAAAACTGTACCTGTCATTTGGATTGAAACTTGAACTGTAGTGTAAAGGGTAGGCCTGTATAATATGCTGCATTTGAGCTGGAAAATTTTTCAGAAGCTAGATTTTTCATAAAAAAAATATAGAAAATATTTTTCTGAAATGATTCGCTTATCTCCACACAGTAGATATTCCTCGTGCATCTGCCTTTGAGATTTTGTGCAAGCCATTAACCTTGAAGTATTTTCTACTTAAGACGTGTTTTATGTGACTACAAGATCAGGTAATCATTATACAAGAATAGCTTTCCATCAATAGGAGGGCAACAAATCTACCATGTATAGTAGGTCCCACTAAGCACTTGTTAACTTTCTTTGGTTTCCTGTTCATTTTCCTTCTCCTTCTAATATCCAACATCTTGTAGTTGCAGTATTGGATTTTTTTAACATGAAAGCCATCAAGAGGATTTGCCTCTCTCTCTGGGGTTTTGTTCTTGTCTTTTTTGTTGTCCTTTGGAGGCCTTTCTACATATTCTGATTGTCCCATTCTCCTGTTGTTGCTTTCACTTTATTCAACAGGAATGAGTGTATCAGTTTCAACCTCTCCCATTTGGCATAGCTTTGGCTCCTTTTGTCTTCAATTGAGTCATGGAAATATTTGCTCATCATGTCCACAACCTTGGTCTTTGATTCCATTATTATATGGACAATTGGCTTCTACTTGCCTCTTTCTTGGCCATGTTACTTCTTAACCAAGAGGTGGCTCATCTAGGTTGGCTGGTCAAGTTTTTCAAGTTGATCCTAACACTGACTCAATACTTGTTCCACCTTGGAGTCTTTTTCAATGCTAAACTCAGTGGGGCTCAGTCTTCCCTCATTCATCTGTGAAACATGGAGTGTCTAGTCACCACAACACTTGCCTCTCATATACTTTCTGCTTGAAAGGTTCCATATCTTTTGGAGACTCTTGCATTTATAGAACATCTTGTTCCTCTAGGCTTGGTTCAGATGAGGTTTCTTCAATGGACTTTTAGCAACCAGTGAAACATCTCTCATGATCCTCTGTACAATCCTGTGATGGTACTGCCCTCTCTTCCTGAATATCTGTCTTTGTGGCTGGGTCATGCCAACACTACAGTTGGCATCCCACTGCTATCTCCCCTCAAAGTCTGAATTTCCATCTCTTCACCAATACATCTCTTATGGGTGGGATGTGTCTCTGGACTACTATACAGCCTTCACCATCAATGTACTGATACTATTGGCAGCCCATCAGTTGTATTCCTATTTCCTCCCATGTTTTGTGGATATCTTGGATATTATCCACTCCAACAATGCTACAGTTGATTCCCATATAAATTTACAGGGTGGTACTCACTTTAGGAACCCTTACTTCTGCACATTGGTCTCTGTATTTCTGGCTCATTTACATTGGGTTCGGCTAACAGCCTGTTATGTTGTGGGGGCTTTGAACTTGGTGATGGATTTACTCTCTTGACCAGACAGGATTCTTCCTATGGAATAGTCACTTCATCCTCAAGTCTTTTGTTCGATCTGTTTGCAGTTGGGCATACTAATGATCAGTACCTTTGCCACTCCTCTCAATACCTAACTTACCTCCTTCTGGTTTCTGACCCAGATTCTCTGGCTGTGATGTCCTTATTTCTTTCTGTATGTGTACCTTCCTCTTCACCTTTTCCCACATGTTTTGTTGTTGATTCATAACACTCCTTTTCAGGTCCTGTTGGAAGCACAAAGGAGTGTCATCTCTTTGTCTTCAAGCATGGGATTTGCCCAGTTCCTTGCTTGCTGGCCAGGTTTTCCCAACCTTATAGCTCTTATTTTATCCCATTTATGTTACCATTTTACTCTGTTTATCAACATAGGTGGCGTGGTTTTCTCCACTGGACTATCCAGGTTAGGTGTTACTTATCATGCACGCCTCATTTACGGGGTTCTGGCAATCATTTATTCATGATGTGGGACCCTTTGTCTTTCAGAAATCTCTCATCCTCTTCATTTATTGTATGGATTCATCAACTCATCTGGATCATCTGTTCCTCCTTGGATGAAGTTGTTTACAGGGTGTATCATGTATTCATTACATCAAATCTGCCATTTGGCTCACTCTCTGGTCTCATGCTTTTGACTACCCTTGGATTAGGTTCTCTAGGCTGAAAATTTTGCTGCCATCTGGATTTCACCTCCTTCCAGTCACCATACTCCAGTCTCCTTGCCTTCTTTTACAGGTGAGCACTTCCCTTATATCCTTACCCATTTATACTGTTAATCTCATTCAGTTCTCAGAACTCACTGGACAGCCTTTGTTGCCTAAACAGGGTATACTTATTTCTCTAAATCTGCATTAAGCCAAGGATAACAGAAAGTGTTCAACGTATTTGCATTGGTTCCAAAATTGCACACTGTTGAGATGGGATTTTTATATAAGACCATTATGATGGTATATATATATATATATATATATATATATATATATATGTGTGTGTATGTATAAATTTCAATGTCCATTACACATTGTACCTTCCATGGACTATCATGGAAAAAGCCACCACCAAGGGAGTGACTACCCAGTTCCCTGGCTAATATATCCTGGCTTTTCAAATTAGATGTCATGTTAACCCACTGCACTTTCTTCAGTAAAAGATCTTTGCAGTGGTTAGGTCTGATTAGGCCTGTGCACCTCTCCAGTGCAAATATCTCCCACGCCCCAATTCAGTCTTCGAGCAGACCACAGGAGACCCTTATCAGTCCCATTCCTAGCCACTGGTTTGGTTTTGACTTGGAAAGTTCCTCACCAGTTGTGCGAGTCCGAGTGGGCAGCACAGTGCAGTGAGAAGTCGGGCAGGGTGTCCATATCAGTGTAGTGCTAGTCATGCCGCATTATATAATATGCCAATTTCCCAATGGTTTTGGTATGGTATGATTATTGCTCTAGCCATGCTACACCTCTTGTCCATCCAACCTGTTGTATGGAAAAGCTCATTTGGTCAGGCATTTTTCCACCCATCCCTGCAACACATGGGCTTATTTTACCTTCCTCCTTTCATACCTCCATCTGGGCAAAGACTATACCCTGCATGAGATGGATGAGATCTCACAGTGTTGCCCCTCTAGTAAGCCTCCACTATATGGTGTCACACTCCATAGGCTTTTCCCCCTCTGTTGCCTTGTTAGAAGAAGGCTCATTTAAGTTTTAGTTATTCCACCTGCTCTTCCACTATATCACTGTGTGATTCTAGCCACTGTGTGCAGAGAGGTAAGTGTATCATTTCAGAATTTAATATTTTCCTGACCTGAATAAGTATTTCTAAAGATACTTACCTTTCTACCCTTACTCCCCACTCCTGATACACATTATTCTTGCCTCATCTGAGAACATAGTTCATTTCTAGTGCAAATGCTCATGGGGTTCCATTGAGCAAGGAGGATGTGTTTCAAACTTATTAGTGGAGAGCTATTGTCACATGATGATAGCATTATACACTAGTGCATTTCATGTTGAAATACATATCTTAATTGGAAGATGGTTCAAAATTAGTGGCAGATGTGCAAGGAATAGCTATTGAGTGAAGAGAGGTAAGTATCTATCAGAAATACATATTCAAGTAAAGAAAATATTAATTTTAAAGGGTACTTGATTCAGCACTGTAATTACTTTATTTACATGAAAATTATAATTTATAGTTAGGTGAATAGACAGATACATAGACAAGTGAATAGATGCAGTTGTTAGCCTTTATAGTAATATAACACCTTACTTTGTAAGAACTAGAAGGCAAAGGTACACGTAGCTTTTACTAATAATCTTTATACTACAATAATAATAATATAACAAAAGTATAACCTACACACTGTGTATATATATATATGTGTGTGTGTGTGTGTATATATATATATATTTATATTTATTTATTTACTTTTTTCAGGTCTTAATGTATTTATTCTTTTCACATTTTTCATTGAAATTCTCTATTCAAAGGTAAGTAAAAAAATAGAAATGATTTTTATTTGTTTGGTTAAACAAGTAAAATATACTGCTGTGCACAAAGTATATAATCTAAACTTGCCTATCAGATTCCTTGTTGGATTACAAACTTCATGTCCACATCATTCAATACTATTTCTAAGCTGGTTTAATACTGAATCTTTTAGTTTATTAAAATTAATTACTTAAAAATTCTCATTCTTTCTTACTTTGTTAGAACTGTTTTTTGATATATAAATAAATCAATGTAAGTGTTCTGGAGCATATCTTTTTTAATTACTTTTATTGTGTGAGAATAACATATGATCAAATTCCCAAAAAGTAATATTAAAAAAAATTATTTTCACTAAAGTAGAAGATGATAAAAATAGTTAGTATTAGAAAATTATACCTGTCATGTGGACAGGAGTGTCAGGCTTATAACAATGGTTTTAAACTGGTACTGCAGTGGTTCAAACTAGTACTGTTTCTGAACAGGAAAATTTTTCAGAAATTAGATTTTTGATAACAAATATAGGAAAAAGGATATTCTTTCAGTGCTGTATCTATTGTAATTACATCAAAGTAACAATTTATAGTTAGATAAATAGACAGGTACATAGACAAGTGGATAGATACAATTGCCTGGTGTTGTAAGATAGCACCTTACATTGTAGGGGTTTGAAGGTGAAGGTACATGTATACAGATACAATGTAGCTGTTACTAATAACAATCATATTAAAATTCTAATATAACAAAAAGTATAATCTACAAATTGTGTATACTTATATTTATTTATTCGGTTCTATATTTTTTTAGTGTGGAAAACTGTTCACTGATAGGGTTTGCACAGGTTGTGAAAATCCTGGAAAGTTGTGTAATTTTGTAAACAATTTTTTCAGTACTGAAAATCTTGGACAATGAATGGTTATTATCAGGAAATCCTGGAAAATTTGTTATCTGTCACTCCATTGCTCCCGAATCCCATATTTTTATAAGTGACAAGCTGTACCATTGTGTTTATCTTAGTTTCTTGAAAAATGATCTTGAGAAAATGTGACTTGTAAATTGAGAAATATGCTGACTTGACAGTACCGATTAGTAACAAGTTATGAACTATGTACCTCTGTCTGTAACCAAACAGGTGTCATGTGACTGTTATTGGAATGATATTATAGCATACAATAAGCTCAAGATCCATTTGGGAGAAGTCTAAAATCATACATTTTTGTTGATAGGATAAAGAATGTAAGCATTTCAGCATTTTGTTAATTTCGTCTTCATAGACTCTTCAAAAATAATTAAATTTTTGTCTAATTTCTTCATCAATTATTGCCAAACATTTGTTAACAAAAAGAGAGAAAAGCAAATCCAAAAAGCATCAATGTAATTGAATGAGAGTAACTACCATGCATGATACGGATTTTTTTAATAACTTGTTTTTTTTTCTTTTTTTCATGAATAAGTTTTTTTTATCACTCTGCAAATTCAATCTAGTGAGGCTGGATATCATCACTTATTCTTATTGGCTGCTAGAACACCCACAGAATATTTATTGTATGCAATGGAAAGTATGCAAAATTAAGGGAAGAAATATTTTCACTGTATGTGTTATTGTATGTTAATAAAACATTAAATACTTACTTTTGGTGGAGTTCACTTGTTAAAATCAGTAAATTAGCTCATTGAAAAATGACAGTTTGGTCCTGGAAGGTCTTGTAATTGTTTTTTTTTTACATCACTGTTTACACCCACGTGCAGTAATATGTTATTAATTTGCAGTAAGGAATAATTTTCATGCATTTTCATTAAGAACAAATATTATTGCAGTCATTTAAATAGTCTTTATGCTTCACATAATTTTTTTGTGTTCCTTCAGAAATGATCACTAAATATTAATTTTAAAGGCTACTTCATTCAGCATTGTAATTACTATATTTACATCAAAAGTATAATTTATAGTTTGGTAAATAGACAAATACATAGACAAGTAAATAGATCCAGTTGATGGCCTTTATAGTAAGATAACACCTTACTTTGTAAGAGCTAGGAGGTAAAGGTACACGGACACAGAACATGTACCTATTACTAATAATCTTTATATTACAATGATAATATAACAAAAAAAGTATAAGCTTGAATGTGGAAAATTATAACCTTGCTTGATCATTGTGTTTGACATGTTACTTTGTCAGAAAATATTGTACCAAAAAAAAGTAAATGTTTTATTTTCTTTACAATTCAAAAAATACTATTTTTTGTGTGAGTTAAATCTCATTATCTTATCATATGAATAAAATCTTGTGAAAGTCCAATGACTACTAAGTTACTTAACATTAAACTGTACTTTCTCTTCTAATGATTGAATTAAAAAGGCCAGAGTTGGCTTAGTGGTAAGAGTGCTCGTACTGTTAATCTTGGGGTTCATGGTTTGTGATTCATTGCTGAAAAAACACTTTGCACTTTGGAGCCATAGGTGTGCCATGAGAGGGATGGTCAAAAGACTATCTGTGCAAGCCTTCCCTTATCCTGGAAAGGACAGCTAACCAACATCACCAACCACCAACTCTTGGGCTACTCTGGTCTAATTAAATGTTGGTTAGCTGCATTTTGTGTAGTCAAATCAGTTCAGGATAAGGGAAGACTTGCACAGATAGTCTTTTGTTTAGTTTTGCACAAAATCCTGAAACAAACAAATAGAATTAAGAAAAGGTTTCTGTAATTTTTATATTTCTTAAAATGAACAAAAAATAAATAAATATAGAAAACTGAAAGAAACTAGTTGTTGTAATGGACAATCTGTCATGTGAACTGGCAATTAGATGATGTTTTGATCCATTGAGGAAGATAAACAGAAATAATTCAGTAGATAAGTTAATCAGAATTTCATCAAGCAGGTTATTGATTTCAACTACTTTGAAGTATATAAATGACGAAAACATGCCATGTACCAAGCAAACTAATTATGTTTAAAGTATACTCAAATGACAAAAGGAAATGCATCTACTCAGTATTCTGATTATGCATATTTTTGGAGGAATAATGATTACTTGTGGTAGTGTGAGGAAAACATTCCTGAGGTTTATATTATTTTTCCCTTCATATTTCACACTCAATAAAATATAAGCTTTGGTGACTGAAAAAAAAAAAAAGAAAAATGTTTATAATTAACATATTGAAATAGCAAACACTTCTTTTTCATTCCTTATTCATTTGGATGCATTTACCTAATATCATATATTGAACTGGTTCTTTGGAGTCCTCTGGTAATATACCTCCTGTCAACCTCCATGTCCTGGTTGTGTGAATGACAATGATATTATGCTCCCTACCCTATTAGTGAACTAAATATGATTTTAGTAGTGTTTTCAACTGTTAAAAGTAAAATAATTTTTTGTTTTTTCTTATTTTATTTAGGGCAAGCTTCATGAAATGTGTGGTAGGCTAATGATAGTTATCAGTCTTTCCATTTTAATCATCTTTCCTGTTATTATGGTCTTCACAACAAATAGCAACCCAAGTACGTGTCAGAAAGTTGAAATAATATATTGTTCTGTTTGACGTTATAAAAATAACCACAGATTAATTTTGTACTTACAAATAAATGTAAAGATAATTCTATAAAAGACAAGCATGGTTTATAGTAAATATACTGTAATTTCCATTATCTTAAGTATTATACTAAAACTTACTTGAATTATCTAAAGTTGATGCAGTTGTAAATTAACTTGCATGTACAATAGCAAATTATATCAAGGTATAACTAAGTTGTTAAAATTATTATTGTCATCTCACAAAGTTATAAAAGCCTGGATTGTTTCCAAATGAAAGTTCACAATTAATTGTGCAACCTCATGTGCACATTTTGTAATTTTATAAGGGATTTCTCATTCTTGTTGAAGAGAAACCACAATAATGTTGTTTTAATAATTGACCAAACAACACGGTTTTATAATTTAGTATTTTTTTTAAAGATGCTAACGAGTTTGATACTGATTTAAATAGGACTTGATCTTTATTTCTTTAGTTTTGGCTTAAGCCAGGATTACAGTTGGGAGGTGATATTCTCTGAAACTGTTCAAAGTAAGAAAAGTAACCCAGAACAAAAGATGGCCAAACTCTTTATCATCACCTTTTTCTCTTAAAAAAAAAGTAGTTTTGTAAATAACTGAGAAATTAATTGGTAGAAATAAAACTGCATTTCATCTAGACCTTTGCTATAGTAAGGCATCTACCTGTGATTAAAAAAAAAATACAATAGAAATTTTCAGCATATCAGTTTTTATTTATTGCTTATAAAAATTTCTTGGTTAGTTGGTGAGTAATAATATTGGACACCAAATACTGTAACATTAGTGATGTCAGTCTTTCTAAAGGTAAAAGGGAATATCTTTAAACAGTTTTTAGCTTGTTTAATGTTTACTGGTGTATATATTTATTTTTCAGTTGGAGCATCAGTTGCTCTTGGTTCTGTGAGCATCACGTTTTTAAAACTTGTCTCCTATCATATGGTAAACTTTTGGTGTAGAGAAAGCAGGAATCAACCAGATACAAGTCGTCACAAACGCCGTAGCTCATTTGGCTTAACCGGTATGTAGAGGTTCTTTGAATATTTTTACATAGTTAGCTGGTAGAAACTTGCTGTTTCTTTCAGTGAACAATGATGCCAAAAGATGGGATGGGGTTTTGGTCCAATGAAATGTCTTTTCTATGAATTGTAAAAGTAACATGCATTGGAGATTGTAACATAATTTATTTACTAGTTTATTACTAAATTGTCTAGTAAAAAAAATTCTTCATAGTACAGTTTTATATGTGTTTTTGTTAAGATATTTGCAATGGTAAAATGTAATTTTTAGGCTAAATTTTAGACAACAGTTATATAATATGCAATTGATATTGTTATAACAGGTAAATTTGTTTTAGATAGATACATATAATAAAAATCTTATTAGACTTGGATATCTTTTTTTTTCATCTTCTTAATTTGTCTAGATTATGTGAAAAAACAGCATTTTAAACCTTATTTTGCCCTGGAAACTTTTTTTTATTACATTTCTGTTGGGCTGGATGATAACGGGCATATATATATATCTGAAATACAATTTACATATGTATATGGATATGCAACACAATGCCAAAATTAAGAAGAATGTGAAAAACAAAAACATGCATTGTTGCTTGATTTTTAGCACAAATATTAGGCCTGTTAAGTTCCCACTTAACTGAAACAGTTACTGAAACTAGAAAAAAATATTTTTATATTAATATGGTTTACTTATAATTCAGACTTTTATAGATAGTGCTATTATTAAGTATATTGTAACAAGTGTTGATTTAAACACTGTTATAGAAAAAATAGGATTATTTATTATCTGCATACAACACTAATATTACTTTATATTCAGCATACAAACTTAGATAAATTATGTTTCAAATTTCTTTGTCAGACAGTTCCATTTCAGCTTTTATGTATTAAAATGTTTTTTCCAAAGTTCACAAAATAAGATAAGAGCTTATGCCTATATATATATATTTGTATATCATATTAAAATTTCTGTTAAAATTATTTTATATAAAGTGTCAACAACTGGAGGTGGATTAAATGGGCTGCCACTGGTCAGATATCCACAAAATCTTAATATCAGAGGTAGGATCTTAAATTTCATTTTTTAAAAGTTCACAAAGTATTCATTTCTAGGAGTAAATTGTTTTATAATGTAGTAGGACATAAAAGTGGAATATAGAAATATTAAATAGTTAAAATTTTTGATTACTTCATCTCCAGAAGATGTTTGTGGAGTTGAAACAACTATACTTTTCAAACATGCTTTCAGTTCTTCAGCCTATACTGCAAACTTCAACAACTGGTATAAATACAGTGTTAATTATTATTATTTTCAAAACTTTGAAGCAAAAAAACATACATTAATAATTAGCCTGAAACTAGAGTTGGCACTAGATACCTTCATTTTTGTGTATCAGTTCAAAATTAGTAATGACTAGCACAGATAGCTCTTGTGTAGCTTTCCACAAATATCTGAAACAAACAAGTAATAGAGGTTAATTGCATCCATCAAGAGAAATGAATATCTGCCTTATTCCCACTGTAGAGTTGTCTGCAAAATTGATTTAATCAAAAAACATTTCACACAAGCAATTTAATTTCTGAATACCAGTATAAAATATTTATTAAAAAATCATAACTCTATGATATAATTTTTAAATATTTTTATTTTCTGCAGTGCAACGTTTTAAGTATTGTATACTGTTAACCAAAAGCTTACTGTTTCTCTCATTTTATAAATTCAAAAAGAAATTACTACGTGCTCATCAAGTTTCAAAGCAGTTTGTGTTTTGTTAATTTCTATTGCCTTTGTGCTTTTTGTTTCATGTTTATGCAAATTCAAGTGTTTAGAAGGATAGCTTATATTTTAAATATACCTTATCAGAATTAGTATATTGTATAAATTCTTTAATTATTAAGAATAAGCTGAAAAATGTTATCCATAGGGTATACCCCCAGATACAGCTGAGATGCATTTTTAAACCTAATTATAACATTAGTTCTTTTTTTTAGATTTAAAGACCAAATCCCATCTTTGTAATCTTCTTTTCTTGTTTATAAATTTACTTATTCCTCCTATTAGTAGGGTTATATTGGTTCTTCAAAAAGAAAAGTATTAATACATATAATTGAATGTGCTAATTTAAGATCAGCAGTTAAATCCAATATACTCATACATGCCCTAGGTGAATGTGACATACCTGTCCATTCTAACTTGTTTATGATTTTGGCCTGGGGCCAGTGATGAACAGAGCCTCCAAATAAAGAGTTTGCTGATAATTAAACTGAGGCCTGAAGTCAACATTTTCAGTTCTGCTTATACTTTTAGTACAAACTATTGTTTCATTAGACTTGAACAACTGGTAATTAGTAAACATTGTTTTGAAGTTAACAAATACTAAGGTTTATTAAACAATGCTTATTTTCCAAGTTAAGGTATCTTTATTAATTCTGATGAGACAGGTTTTATAAGCTAGAAAACCCATGTGAATTTTACAAACTAATTATGTCAGTATAGAAAGTACATATACAGACAAACAACTATAGAAAGCAGATTTATAAGAAATTTTTTTGAATACTTCTTTGTTTATTTGTAAATAAAAAAAAGCTGTGCTTCTTTTAATGTGATACAAATAGTTGTACATTATCACTTAGCTGTTCTTGAATTAATTTTCTGTTGCAGTTCAAAACAAATGACTTCAAATGTCCCCTCTCAGTATGCTTTACTTTACAAGGTTTTTAAAACCATGCTTTTTAATAAGTAAATAAACTTGTCTTCCAAAAATATACAAGATCTTGGCAGGTAAAGTCACATACTGTTTGTAATACATGACAGTGTTATGTACAGTGATTAATGTGATGTTTTTAACGTGATCTGGTATAGATAGACATATGGAAGGAGTGGTACTTCCAACTATTGGGATATAAAACAGGACAGAAAACTGTGTTTATGAATATGCTAGACTTGTAACTCATTATTGATGATTGTAACTAATTTTTAAGAGCTTCTAACAGATACCTGAAATAAGTACATGGAAGTTAATAGAAATGTTCTTAAGAAAACACTGTTCATCAGGATTAGTAAATACTAATCTCTTTGTCACAGTGTTTTAGTAATTACCCTTCTCTTTTCAATCATTGCAGGTCTCGACCTTACATTCCTACTCTCTTATGTCAATTTCATCTGTACATTTTTGTTCTGAATAATGAAAATATCTTTTTTTATCTTCAGATATTTATTACTTTATGTGTGCTCCCACATTGTGCTACGAGCTGAACTTTCCTCGTTCAGCTGGTATCAGGAAAAGATTCCTCTTGAAAAGAATAGTAGAAATGGTAAGTTTTTCTTGATTACAGATACATTTGACACTTAATGTCATTATTTAAACTCTTATGAATCATATATCAAGCATTGAAGATGCATGTATCAGTATCATTGCTTTTTTTTTCATAACAATGAAATTAAGATGTAAGCAACGAGTTATGTTTTTTACAAAATGTAGAATATGTGTAATGAAGAAACATGAGGTAAGACATGTTTTGTTTTAAATAAAAACGTTGAATGCATTTTATGTATCTAAACTCAGATATGTGGAATAAAATATGTACATGTCCAGTCATAATTTTGTTTTTACTATTTATTGACTTTGCATATATCTTCCAGATTTACATTACTGGAAAGAAAACAATTTTTCTCCTCATCTTCACTGATTATTTTATAGTTTTTTACTTCATTTGAGCACCTTTTATGTTTTCCTACATTTGATCAGCAGGATTTAAAGAGATGTGAGATTAAAAGATTCAAGAGAAACTGGCATGAATCTCCATTGAAATTGTGTAACTTGTATCAGACAGTATAGTTTAAGATGTTTAACTTGATATGACACACTATTTGTGCATCTAGTTATTTTTATATGTTCAGTTAAGGCTGGTATATCAGTATTTTTGAAGCTTTGCTCAAAAGTTGTGGTCATTTTTCCTATGCGTGATTACATCATAAAAAGGAAGTTGCATAAATGATAACCTAGTCGTGGAATTAATTTATATGAAAACTCAGAACTGGATGTAAACCTTTCTTTTATGCAGTTTATTCTGTTAAAAATTATATAAAATGCCCAATGTGTTGGATTAAACTTTCCTAACCACAAGTTGTGATGAGCTCATGTTTGGTGGAAAGATGTGGCAAGAAGAGTTACTGAAGTTAGCATCATCAAAGAGTCAGGTTCATGGGGAATTATTTTGATACAAATTAGAAATGATTAAGTTTTGGTTCCTTGTATTCTAAAGCTACAGGTGCAATCCTTTTAAAGTGATTAACTGATTAAGAAGTTATCCAATGACCCCTATTCACCAGTAATTGACCTATGAATTTGACACTAACCACACAAAATGCTTCAAACTGCAAGGGATCATATCAAAACATATCCCATAATGCCTCAAATAAACAATACCTTTCTCATTCATACAAGTTTTTATTGGTTGTACATAGTAAAACTTTTGTTTATTTTATTCACAACGTGTCACCAGGTTTATCTGGCATCATCAGGTGCCATACAAGAACTGAGGTTAACAGAATTTAATTTAAAAATGAATCACGTGAGAATATCTAACAATAGTAATCGAGAAGCATTCAACTGACCAACGGCAAACAATAAAGTAATTTATCAGTGAACTGTCAAACTTGGGTATAATAGACCTGAGTCTAAGTATTGAAATTTGTTCTACATACAAGAGAGAAGGGAATTAAAATAGATATAAATTAACACCTTTGTATTTGTTAAGATTAGAGTTATATATTTTTTATTAATAGGGCTTCTTTAATTTTTTGTCTGTTAATGTTGTCTTCTCTGCTGAGGATTTTAACCTAAGAAGATTTAAAAGAATGATTTTTCCCAGATGTGTTCAAAAACATGAGATGAAGATTTTAAATGTTTCCACAAATTAATAGAAAATTGTCTGTTTGTGTCACCAATATAACAGCTTTTGCAATCCGTACATTCAATTGTATACACATTTCCTAAAGTATCATTATCCATATACCTTTTGGATAGCAGTTGACCTTGCTATTTTTTCAGGTGAAAATGTAAATTGTATACTAAT
Organism: Limulus polyphemus; assembly: GCF_000517525.1. NCBI lineage: Eukaryota > Metazoa > Arthropoda > Merostomata > Xiphosura > Limulidae > Limulus > Limulus polyphemus. Next base: position 78,440 of record NW_013669723.1, read on the forward strand.
TTTATACTCTCTGACTGTTTTTATAACCAGATTTTTTGATAACACGAGATAAGTTTTGGATGATTGGTAAAATAAGTGACAGGGATATCTGCAGAAGAATCATTTTCTGTGTCAATTTTCAAAAGAAGTAATTACTTTATTAACAACAGTGGGAAGGAAATTGTTTTGTACAAAAAGCTGAAATCAAAGGTTTTCATTTTTGAAACAGTCGATGTTGGAACTTAGAATTTTATTTGTACAGATAGCACATTTTCATATACTTAGCTTTTTGGCATTTGTTACGAAGGAAATTCCAAGGAACATAAAGTCCAGTGTGAATGTTCTTACGAAATACGGAGGTTTGGAAACCTGTGTTTGTCTTTTTAACAAACATTTAGATGTGACAATTTGTCATCAACTTCTTTTCTCATCATGAATTTTATGTTTGGGTGTATCTGGTTTAAATGAGAAAATACTCATGAATAACATTAAGATTATCCAAAGCTGAAAAAATGCCAACATATTAAAACTAAAAAAATGCTTTATAAAGTGAATTTGAGATGGCAATGTCTTCAATTCTTATAATAATTATATTGGCAAGTACTGGAGCTACAGGATTTCCCATACATAGGCCATCAATTTGTTTATAATTCACACCTTCAAACTAAAAATGGGAAATTTTGCAGCAAGGAGAATCAATTTTTTTATAATATTGATGATTAGGCAAAAACGAGGATTTGAATCATTTTGGTAACAATCCAGAGCAGCATTTATTGTTTCAAGGACTGGGACTTTAGTGAACAGGTTTTTTTATATTAAATTTGATTTATTGAACAAAGTGACTGAATTCACATATATTTAAATATTGCAGAATTTTTATGAAGGAGGAAGCATGAGAAACATGAAAACATCCAAGCAAAGAATTTTCTTAGATAGTAATTGTAAGCTTTTGTATGCTGAAACAATAGGACATAAGGGAAAATTAGGTTTGTGAGTTTCAGGGTTTCTATGTGTGGGCAGGGATTCATTTACAATAGGTGTCTGATTTGTTGGTGATAATTTGAACAATAAATGGACAGCACACAATCCACATGTTTTAAAATGATATATTCAAAACAAGTCAAATGTATGTGCAAAATTCTTTACACTATAGGATATCACAGTATCTAAAACTTTAAATAATTCTCGTTTCTTGTGAAAAGTCTACTCAGGTTGATTCAATTACTTTAGAATCCAATTGACAAGACAAACTATTTTTCTCTACTTTGTTTCTTACTGTACAATCTGCATTAGATTCACTTGTGTTACTCTGTGGGCTACCACAGTTATGTCTCAAACTTTAAATAATTGTCTCTCTCCTTTTCCTCAAAGTCCACACAGATGGGTTCAATTACTTTAGAACACCCTTTGACTATTGGCTATTCACTCACACGGCAGCTAACTTCATGTTTTCTAACTTTTTTTTTCTGACTGAACTTTACTTTCACTTCACTTTTTTCTACTTAACCTGCACTTGCCAGTCATATATATATACCTTGTTAATTGAGCATGCACAACACTATAAATGTAACAATACTCACTTAAGGTAATGAGGAAAATACCAAATATTTGAGTAATGTGACATCAACAATATTAGTAAAGCCTAGACAACAATTTAATTGCAAACACAACATATGACTCGTACAGAGTTATGTAACAAATATTTGTCACAACTAACACTTTTAAAACAATCAGTCTTCCACACTGCTGTCATGAAAATTAAATGATCATTAGATATTAATTCACAAAATAATCTAAATAATAATACACTAAACAATCTTGTCTATCCAACAGTGAGTTTTGGGGAGACTATAAATTTTAAGAAGTCTGGGAATCTGAGGATCGAAGAAATTGATATATACCAGTAGAAATTTGAGAAGTTCTTTGTAACTGTACAAGAAATTGTTTTAATTCCTTTTCTTTGGAAAAGGTTATGTTAGTTACCATATTTTACAAATGAGATGAATCATCAAGGAGTGTGTGTGCGCATCTTTCACTTGTATACTATCTGATCCATGATAACAACAGCATTACCTTTGTTGTCAGATTTCAGTAAAATATGCTTTCATAACTTTTTAAGAGTATTAGTGCTTTATGTTATTTTGGAGAAAGGTTTGATTTTAGCAGTCTAGGTTTGTCCAAAAAAATGTGAGATATGTGAACAAAAAGCATGAAGAACAGGTAAAATATGACTATTTTTTTTAATTTTGGGAAAAGACAGAATGGGTAACTGTAGGTTTTGGCAGAGAATGCTTTGATTATTTGACGAATGATCTTGATTATTTGTACTTTCATGAATGATGTTGGAAGAATTTGAATCCACATGAGAAAGGTGTTTTTTTTGAGGAACTAAAGTGTTCCTGATTAGCTATTTTTCTACCAAAGTTTTCTAATCCTGTCTGGAATTCAAGTGTAAGGAGAGTTCTGGGTGCAATAGCATAGTTGAAACCTCTTTCATCAGTGGATAACTGGCATAATGATACTTTAGGAAATGCAATAGCATAGTTGAAACCTCTTTCATCAGTGGATAACTGGCATAATGATACTTTAGGAAATGTGTATACAAATGAATGTACAGATTGCAAAAGCTGTTATATTGGTGAGACAAATGGACAACTTTCTACTCTTTTGCAGGAACATTTAAAATCTCCATCTCATGTTTTTGAACACGTGTCTATGAAAAAACCATTATTTTGATTCTTTCCAAGTAAAAATCTTCACAGAGAGGACAACATTAATAGATGAAAAATATAAGAAGCCCTATTAATAAAAAAAACAAACATAGAATGTATTTCAGTACTTAGACTCAAGCCTCAAATTTTTATTTAGTATATATAAATTTGACAGTTCTTGAATAACTTATGTTATTATTTGCAATTGATCATTTATATGCTTGTAGGATACTATTGTTATAGGTTCTTATGTGATCCTTTTTTAAATTAAATTCTGTTAGTCCCAGTTCTTGTATGCCACCTGATGATGCCAAGTAAACCTGGTGAAACATTGTGGATAAAATAAACAAAAGTTTTACTATGTACAACCGATAAAAACGTGTTAATTTTAAAAACAGTTCTTTCTAATATTTGATACCTCTCTCAGCTTTGTACCCATGGCTTTAAGCTGTTTCTGATTTTTGATAGTTTAAAGATTTCAACTTTCTATTACTCTGTTAGTTGGATCCATTTTTTTAAGTTGTAATTTTTTATGAGTAATTGTTCCAAGGACATATACATCAGTTGTATTTACTTTTTGTTTTCTCCTACAGATTTTCTTGCTTCAACTAATACTAGGGTTGGTACAGCAGTGGATTGTCCCAATCATCAGAAACACCTTACAACCCTTAAAAGTAAGTAATTTGCTCATTTATTCAAGGACTTAAAATGTACTAATCTGAAATATGTTCAGGGCATTATAACAACTTGTAGTAACTAATGGTTTTGAATATGCATTTGATTAAAACATAAATATTCATACTTTGTCAGTCTTTATAAGTACTAAAATTAATAGGCTTCCATATCTTGTTTTTAGTAAGAAATATTTTTACCAGAGAAAACTAAGTTTATATTTTTTAAGAATAGGCTGAAAAATAATTTAATATTACACATTTTGAACTTTGAGGTTAATGTCTAATGCATTCTGTGCTCACACCAGGTAATATGTATTTTTAATTTGACAATAAGATACTTGAAAATATACTTATGATTTATATGAAAATTTATATAATTTTTCTTTTTTTCTTTTTTTAGGAAATGAACTTATCCCTAATGTTGGAAAGACTTCTTAAACTCGCTGTAAGTGCCCATTATTTCAAGGCTGTGATACACCTATTGAGTTTTGTCATGAACTGGTAGCTATAAATATAATATTGACTTGTCTATATTATATACTTATTTAAAAACCAAAAGGAATTTATAAAACAAATGCATTAAATGAAAGTAGTATATCTCCAGAATAATTTGAATGATTACTATGAAATTTGAAGATACAACTCAACTTTTTGGATAGGTGGCACAGCAGTTAAAAATGTGCACAAGTATTCATATTGCAGCAAATGCAGTTTGAAAGTAGGATTTAATTATCATATAAAAGTGTTCAAAGTTTATACTGAACTTCTTTAAGTGCTCTTATGCTTGCAGTTAACTCCCTTTACACAGGCTCAGTTATTTAACTGACCATATGACCACTTTGTACTAGTTATAGTTTTGATACTACTATCTATTAATATAATGTGTGTATCTTCACAAAATTGGGCAGACTTTTAGTAAACATAAGTCTTTTTACAAAAAATCAGATTTCTTAGTGAAGTATTTTTAATAAAGATTTGTTCATGAATATATCAGAATATATTGAGTCATTTTTTTACTAGTCTGAGTGCAAAGTGATTTTCATGTTAAGATTAAAAGTACTTTTCTTCATCTCAAAAATCTCAAATTCATTTGTGTAATCTCTAAAACCTCCT
>NW_013669723.1:83641-97444 GCF_000517525.1 Limulus polyphemus
TTACCTAATCTAACCTTAACTAACCTGTAGAGTTTCCTATTTTTACATTTTAGTTATTTTTATAATAAAAAATAAAGAATACACATGAAAAACAAGAAATAAAGTACACTCCTGGGCCTTCCTTTTTTTGCTGTCGACTGTTGATGACACTTAAAACCACGTTTTTTTATACTTATGGTATTAGTGCACAAAATAATTTTTATTTAATTAAATAAAGCACCATAGAACAGAAAATAATAACATACAAAAAGCAGACAGTGTCTCATAACTATCACAATTTTTCTGGCTTTCTAACTATGCGACAAGAGCCATTACAAATTCATTCGAGCAAGTCAATATGTTTCCCATGGGAAAGAAGCTTAAAGTGAAATTGACAATTTTCTGTACAGAAAACAACGTAATATAACACACCATTTGATAGATGAAAACCTTGGCTTGCTATTGGTTATAAATAATATAGTATTAAAAGTAAGAGAGAACTATTAACAAATCCCGAAAGAGTGGATGTGACAGGTGGGTCTAGAAAGAGGGGTCTGATTTTCTATTTGATGGGACTGTAACCAAACACGATTGAAGACTCTCAAAATTATGCTTTGTTTGAGTGATGATGATATTATAGTGAGTAATTTATATTTTGTACTTATTGGAGGGGTGGTGAATAAATTAGAGAAGAGGGGATGCCTAGAGAAAAAATGTCACATTTCTCATACTAGAGGAAATTCAGGATTTTCTTTTATATTGTCTTATAAAATTAAAAACTTAAATTTATATACAATTAAAATATGAATTCTTAGATATGATTTTATGCTATACTAATTGGTATAACATAAACAAAAAGTAGTTTAATTAAATTCTTAATGTAACTCACTAAAAGCTTGTGACATGGGCAGTAAAGGATGCCTGTGGTGAGAAGGTTAAATAACTAACAGCTCCAGTTATGTCTGTTCCCATGGTAACAACCCTATACTCTTTACACCCTAACCTATAAGAATGTTCATATACATGTACCCTTTCAATTGCAACACTATATTTAAAAATACATGCTAAGAATATCTGTGGTGCCTCATCTTAAATTCCCTTATCATCATTAGTAGCTTGAACCATCTAAGTACTTGAATTGTTTCTAAATGGGTACCAAGGTTTACTAAATTTTAGGTTGACTGAGTGTGTTATCAGTTAGTTATATGTAGAAGACTGCTTTTAATTTTCTGTCTTCTCATGTGTGGTTCATATCCCATTGTTCAGCATTATTCAATTTTATTATATGATCATCTTCACTGATATAAGGGTTGTAGCAAACAGTTCACTATTATAGACTTATTTATCTATAGAACTCCTCAATTTTGATTTTTGGTCTTTTTGTTTCATCAATGTATTTGAGTCCACATTCACAAGGGATGTAAATGGTATTTTTACTCTCAATTGGCTTTTTTATATGGTTTAATATACAGTAACTGTGATTATATGGTATTATTGCTTCTGTATACTTTCCTGACATTATTTGAATCTTTTATGTTTTCATGAAGACTGGAGTGGGAGAAATAGAAGCAAGCTCTCAACTTGCTAGAGCAGTCACAAACTTCTCTATGGTATACATTTTGATTAATGTACAATATAGAAAGAAGTTGATTAAAAGAGGAATATGATTGTATGTCTGAAATTTTCTTCCTGCTTATTCTTGATACTTGTCTCTATTTTCTTTATTTAGTGTTCATTGCATCTGTTGTCATTCAGATTTGTAGTAATGATGTGTTTTTCTTTATTCTTCATATCATTCTTTGTCTATACTGCTGTCTTTACATTGTTGATCTGTAATAAAGATATTTATAGATTTCTTATAAGCTCCTCAGGTATACAAGTTGTCTCTTGGTGATCTTCACATCCAGTAATTATAACTTTTCTTCTATTTCTGTTATGAATTGTTTTGATGCATATTGTATGTTTTTAGGTAGTTTGTGAATTCTTGATTTGTGTCTTTAACCATCTCTCCACGGACAAATATTTCTGTGCGTGTCACAAAGTTTTAGTGAGTTACATTCAAAATTTACTTAAACTACTTTTTTTTCATAGTATACCAATAAATATAACATAAAAAGTAGCTAATAATCCATATTTTAATGGTACATAAGTTAGAAGCTTGTACTTTTATAAGGCAATATAAAAAAAAAACTAGAATTTCCCCTAGTGTGAGAATTGTGACATTTGCTCTTTAGGCATCCTGTCTTTTCTAATTTATTCACCACCCCTCCAAGAAGTACGAAATGTAATATAAATTACTCATCATAATATTGTTATCGCTCAGGCAAAGCATAACTTTCATAGCCTTCAATCTTATTTGATTACGAAAAATCAAATAGACAATCAGACCCTTCTTGCCAGACCCACCTGTCACATCCTATCTTTCAGAAATTGCCAATAGTTCTCTCTCTGACATTCAATACTATATTATTTATAATTAATAGAAAGCCAAGGTTTTCATCTATCAAATAACGTATTATATTATGTTGTTTCTGTAGAGATTGTCAATTTCACTTTCAGTTCAAGCTTGATTCACATCGATGAGCATAAATGAAGTTTTAACGGCTCTTGTCGCATAGTTAGAAAGCCAGAAAAATTGTGATAATTATCTGCCATTGTTTGCTTTTTTTCAACATTATTATTGTATGTTCTTTGATGCATTATTTAATTAAATAAAAAATGTATATTCACAGACAAATCTTTAGTAAAAGTACTGCATTAAAAAATCTTATTTTTTATGTACAAAATAATTGTAATGTTTACTAAAAGTCTACCTAATTCTGTGAAGATACATAAAGTTTATTAAAGGTTATAGTATGGAAACTATAATGAGTAAAAATTGTTATGAGGTTGGTCAATTCGACTGACCTCATAGTGAGATAGAGTTAATGTGTGTGTGTGGTCCTATTATGAATATATTGTTAATATCTCTTGCAAAATCCTGGGTCTTAGAATGGCTGTTTTGAGAGTGTTATCTTTGAAACTAGCCATGACCTACAAAATGTATGCAGTAGTTTTCATGCCCTTCGCTTGTATTTTCCTTATTCTACCATTTTCATGCACACCATTTAAGCTACGCTTTCTTGCAGGCATTATGTGTCACGTTGATAAATCCTGATCTATTTGAAAACATTTTTTGAGGTCAGACAAACAAACTCATGTAAATGTTACTGTTTAATAAAGCTACGCATAAAGTAAACAATAAAGTAAAGTAATGGTATTTATAATAGTGTACAGAGTATGAAAGTAAACAATAAAGTAAAGTAATGGTATTTATAATAGTGTACAGAGTATGAAAGTAAACAATAAAGTAAAGTAATGGTATTTATAATAGTGTACAGAGTATGAAAGTAAACAATAAAGTAAAGTAATAATATTTATAAGAGCATACAGAGTATGAAAGTAAACAATAAAGTAAAGTAATAATATTTATAAGAGCATACAGAGTATGAAACAATTTAGAGCAATTAGTATATGACACAGTTTTACGAGTTGAGAAAAAGAAACTCACAAAAACAAAGAATAAAACCATAGTGAAAAAAAAAGTAGCGAAAAGGTGTTTATAGCAGTCTACGAAACAAACCAAAGCTAAATTATTGCAAAGTAAAGTAAATGTAAAATTGTAATGAAGGCAAATTTAGATAAATATGCAGAAATGTCTGAATGTATGTTCATAAAGTGATAAGTATATGGTTTTGAATGAACTGTGCATACGTATTTTAGTCCTAAATACGTCGAGAAAGCCCATAGAAAATGTATTTAGTGTAATATTAATTTTTTTTAGGAAATTAGGCATGAGTTAAGTGTTGTTTGGATGAAATAATTTGTAGATAAAACTAAAGTTGAAATGTAAGCCAGTTGTCATGTAATAACAACGTCATTGTGCCATCATGTACCATACTTGTTGTATTAAAAAGTTTGACTAAGCAAAAAATAGTTAAGGTGATTCTGAATGGAAAAGTCAATATGCAATCCGGACTCCTTGGACAAAAGCTTTTCTAATGAGATGAGATTTGTGGTGTTTGATCGAGAAATTTGTGAGAAAAGTTTCAGAGGGACAAATGAAAGAGTATTATTTATGTAGATGATCCATGTAGAAGTTACTTGAGAGCTCATGGCTAGGTCTTGTTGTTGATAGTATTTTTATTTATATTGGAATTAAGTTGTGTTGATACAGAAAGTTACGAGTTGTATTATCATGCAACTTTCATTTGTGTGCATTCTTTGAGACTTTCTATCATTTTCATGCTTTCTGGAGAGGGTCTGTTGTTTTATTGAATATTTTGTCAGTGGTTTGTAGTATTTGAAATGTAACTTGTGTTTCTTCATTAGAATTTTATCAATTATTTGATCATTTTATCAACATTACAGAAGAGAAATATATCTTTGACATTTAAAAAAATAAAAAGTTTCAGAAATCAATTATTTCATTTGTATATTTTTAGGTACCAAATCATATGATATGGTTGCTATTTTTCTACTGGTTTTTTCATTCTTGTTCAAATGCTGTTGCTGAAATCCTTCGTTTTGCTGACAGAGAATTTTATCGAGATTGGTGGTAAGTTAGCAAATAAAATTGAGAAGACTCCAAATCGAGGAAGCTTTAAACTAATCATTAATTTTTTCAAAAACTTGACTGAAGATCTAAAAGACTGTAACAGAAATGTAATATCTAAATAAGAATTATGTACATGTGTCAGGTTATAGTGTGCATGCCATGACCTTTTACAGAGTGCCATTCAACATAGCATTATGTATTTGATGTCAGTTGTCAACTGTACATTTTACCCCACATTGCTGATTTAGTGACAGTTCATGGTAAAGGAGAGTAAATATCAGTTACATTATACAGGGATACTGAAGAAACATAGATATGATTTTAAAAGTTCTAGAGGTTATGTAAATAAACATACAAATTGTATGATGGACAGAAGTATTTCTATTCTGCACATGAGCATACCTTGCACTCCAACAAGGAGTCAGATGATGATGTCAATTCACAGACATATCTTGAGTACAAATACTTTTGTAACACATCTGATATTTTGTGTACAACAGATTTGTACATTTTATTAAAAGCTTGCCATTTATCATATAGATGCACATAGTAAATTCTGAATTATATTCAACACTCCTTTTCATGTATGGAGCTGGTCTAATGGACTGACTTTTTGCACATTCATTTGAACTTTAGTATATTTTAATATAATGAATGAGTAGTTATACAGTCCTCACAATAGAGCTTTCTTTTTTTTTTCCAGGTTCATATCTTTTGAACACCTGGTTATGAAAATGTAGCATATGGTAAAAGTAATTTTAGGAAAAAAAAATTCAGATTCAGGAAGTTAAAACGACATTTTTTTAAGTATGTATTTAGGCTCCCTATCAAAATTAATATAAATGAAATGTGAGTAGAAAAATATTCTACTTCAAAAATAAAAATGCAACAATAAAATAATAGCAATTTTTAAACTCATTTTCACTTGAAATGCTACTACTATCATAAACTATGGTGATGTATTAAAGGTAAAGCACAGTAAATATTTATATCATTTAAATAAAAATTATTGGTGTAAATTTTGTGTAAACATATAGTATGTTTGGATAATTTTGTTTCATCAAACAGATGCACTATAGACTAGTGCCTCAAAATATTCTTATTATCATAGTTTTGAATGGTAGCACATTGGTGAATAAAACCTTTAAGAGCTCTCAACTTGCTACAGACTTCTCATAATGTATGATTTTAAAAGTGTTTTCCTTAATAAGTGCCATTTTCGATTAAAAGGATGCAGTCTCACTACCAAATGAAAAATTGTTGCAGCAAAATCATGTTGAATGATACTTCAGAGATCAAAATATTTTGTTTTAGATAACTGTATCAGAAATTTGCCCAAAATCTATATTTAGTTAATAGTGAAGTTCCATGTTTTTAAGATTCTCATTATGATGATGTGGATGGCCCTCTTTTGAGTACTGTGATTACAGATGATAAAGGGGCTCGGCATGGCTAGGTGGTTAGGGTGCTCAACTCGCAATCTGCAGGTCCCGTGTTCAAATCCCCGTCACATCAAATATGCTTGCCCTTTCAGCCATGGGGGCATTATAATGTGACGGTCAATCCCACTATTCGTTGGTAAAAGAGTAGCCCAAGAGTTGGTGGTGGGTGGTGATGACTAGCTGCCTTCCCTCTAGTCTTACACTGCTAAATTAGGGACGGCTAGCGCAGATAGCCCTGGTGTAGCTTTGCATGAAATTCATAACAAACAAACAGATGATAAAGTTTATGGCTTAACAAACCTGTGAGATGTTTAATAATATAATTTTTAGTTTTTCTTGACCAAACTACACATAGAAACCTGATTTATATTATATTTATTTCAAATCCATAGACCTAAAATAACAAAACTGTCTTGGCATCATTTTAAACTTAATGTTCATGAAGAAGCAGAAATATATTCTTTTCATGTTATATGAGTTATAAGACAGTTTTCTGCCACTCAAGGATTTCCAGGTTATAGTGTTTGCAATTCACAACTCTTTTTTTCAAAATTATGTTTGCATCTTCTGACAACTACTAAAAGTAGAATCATGTTTAAAATATTTAGTTATCTGTTATTTTTTACAGGAATGCAGAAACTGTTAACTATTTTTGGAAAAATTGGAATGTCCCTGTCCATCGTTGGGCAGTTCGGCACTTGTACAGACCACTTACTAATAGAGGATTTAGTAAGAATCAAGCTTCAATGGCTGTTTTTTTTGTCTCAGCTTTCTTTCATGAGGTAGTACTTTTTGTTTTTTATGCGACAGAAATAAACAAAAGGGTTTTAAATAAATAGTGAAAAAATAAGCTTCGCTTTTTCCTATATGCCAATATTATTAAAGTTCAGTGCCTTTATGAAATGTATTAAGAGTATTATATATCAACTTTTGAAGAATTGATATCATTGGCACAGAAATAATTAAATATAATTTTTTGTGGATTTTTTTGTTCTTAATATGAGTTGAGCCAATCATAATATTGCATTCCAATGATTTCTAAGGTCTGCTAAAATTTCAAGTATCATTATAGTTAAATACCATAATAAAACTTATCATTCATTTTAGCTATTAAGAAGTCTAGCTTTGCATTAGACTACATTTTGTAGGATTCAAAAATTTGTTTGCAGATAAAAAAATTCATTAATGTTCGATCAGTTTGTCGTTTGATTCATTTTCTATGGACTAACTACACGTTTATTTTAGTAACAGCTAAAAACGAATAATCTAATATTAGTTGAATAAAAGGCAGTAAAATATGTAAGAACCTAAAATGTTTATTGTATTTAATATGTTAGCAAACATTTAAGTTTACTGTGTAACTAAAACTGCTAAAGAGTGATTATTAAGAAAGCATTAAAATTTAGATGTATCAACAAAATATAAGACTTGAAACATGTTTTTTGTACCAGTCAGTATCTTTGACATAAATGTAATGTATGTTTTATTAATAATTAATCTTAACAAACATTTTCTCAAAGCTCTGCATTTAAATCGGTCTTTAATGCATCCTATTATTCATTTTTATCTTGATACAGACTCCATATATGTTAGCTATTTTATGTGAAGATATATATAGATATATGTCAATACTGAGAAAAAGTTGACTAAATAGTATTGTTGTTGTTGTTTTTAATAGTATCTAGTCAGTATTCCACTGAATATGTACAGAATCTGGGCCTTTTCTGGGATGCTTGGGCAGGTATTTTAGCAGTTCCAACTTTTTTTTTTAACTTCTGTATTACTAACAGTGTCAAAAGATGTAAGCAAATTTTGTTTTGATTTGTTTTCAAAACTATGTGCTGTTACTCACAATCTCTTTTTATCTTGTTTATGTTTAAGCTTTTATAATTTTGTGATGATTCTAAACAGTTATATAGGTTTTAGTTTCATGTCATTAATAACAAATTAAACTATTTGTTTTTATTCAGAGGATAACTTACAGGAATTCACATGAGTTGAGAAGTAATGAATTTTACCACTTTTTGTTTTTAATTATAGAAACTCCACCATTTATAGTGAAACAAAATCAGTCAGTGGTGATATGTAACCTAAAAGTACTGTTTAAATTTTTATGTATTAAAAAAAAATCCACTTCAATCAAAGAACCTTCTTTGCCACTATTCTTGAATTGCTGAAGTATTACCTGCAGCTGTGTTATGCCTTGTTTACGTATTCTTATATAATTCCTTAATTAAAAGAAAATTTCTTAATGACATAATGTTTTGATAAACTAACTAGAGAGGTCAAGGCAAGTTTCTGTCGGTGTTGTGCATAAAAAAAAAAATTATCTGTCCATCAAGCTCATTACCAATTTTGCTAATATTTGTGTTTTGTGTAACGTGGAGGAACGTAGGATTATAAAAAACTTAAAGTTACATCTTTTGAAATGGGCTTTTTAACATTTAACAGTATCTAATGATGTAAAGGATTATAAAAAAATAATTTTACATATTTTGAAATGAGCTTTTTAATATTTAACAGTATTTATTGAAGTAAAACTGGTGGTAAGTATTTTCTTTGTAAACTTGCTATATAAATCAATACATGTACATGAGATGTACTAACTTATTTTCCTGAGCTTAATCTAACAGAAACTACATGAATTTATCAAAATTGGCTTTGACATTTTAACCTTTATATTTTGAAATATGGTGGGTCGTGGGATCAAGACCTGTCACAGAACATACATGCCCCCCCCTCCCAGGTGGACTTGTAATATGATGATCAATCCCACTATTTGTTGGTGAAGAGTAGCCTAAAAGTTGGGACTGCATGGTGTTGACTAGCTGTCTTCCATGTAGTATATCATTTGGGGATGGTTAGTGCAGATAGCTCTTGTATAACTTTGTGAGAAATTAAACAAACAAATGAATAGATACACAAAGGTTTGAAGTGAAAAAAGATACAACTTCTAAAATATTAACTAGCATTCCAAAACTTTTTAATGAAGGTTTTGCTTTTTAAACTTAGAAGTTGCATAAGCAGTATTACATGATTTTAAGAAAATTTCCTTTTCTACAATTTTGTATAAAACTCATTACTTAGCTTTGATTAGATGATTTTAATAGTCTTAGAACATTCAGCAATGCAAATTCCAACTGATCCAGATTGGAATAAGTTGCTTCAAAATTTTATCTGATACACAGTCTGTGCATTTCTATTTTTTAACACATCTTTATGTAGATTGTTGTCTCTTAAATTCATAAAGACAAAACAGTATATCATAAATCACTAAAACTGTTTTTAGTTGCTTTTTATTTTGTAAATAATACAGTTTTAGCTTATACCAGTTCAGATTAGTATTTGCATTTGTAGTTTTCAGACTTTCAGCATTGAACTGTGTGTGTGTGTGTGTGTGTGTGTTATATATATATATATATATATATATGTATGTATGTATATAGACACATATATGATAATTCTTTTTTTTGTGTAGGTTCCTTTTGCAATGTTTGTGTCTCGGTATCTTCACAACCAATATGGAAACATGGCAGTGTGGATTTCCATCATTATTGGACAGCCTCTGTGTATTCTGATGTACTACCATGACTACTACATCATTCACTATGGAAGTCTGGAAGTAATTTCGTGAAAAGCTACACAGAGTTTAGTTTCATAAGTCTGTGCCAGAATCCTTAAGTTATTTATGTTTGTTTCTGTGTATTTATTTTGTAGCAAGTACTACAGTTTCAACAGCTTTGATTTTGAACAACTCCAAAACAAATCAAGGAACTTTCATTTTGTACAATTGTACAAAAAAATTTATAATGTTGTTTTAACTATTGACAATTTTGTTCCTTAGATGAAACCAAAGTAACTTTTGTTTCTTGTGTGTGAAGCTTTATTTTTAAATTAGTTGTTAACCAAATTTGTGCTGATAATTTGATTAGCATGGATAGTATTTAAGACTCCCTCATGTTTTGCACTAAAATATGACACACACACACAATTACTTTCAAATGTGGCATTTATGTATTATTTCATATTTTTTTTTGTGATATCATAGATGTGGATACTTAAGTTGGGTTTCATAAACAAACTAAAACAACAAGTTTGAGAAAAGTCACTAACCTTTCTTCTGTATAGCTAACTTTTATTCACAGTGAGTACATTCAAAATTGTGGATTTTTTCTTGAGAAGAATCTTGAAAAAAATAGATATAAAGTCTTTAGAATTTTATAATTAATACCATTCTACATTATCAACTCCACTGAAGCTTATTAGTTTTCTTTGCTATTATAAAGGAAAAAATATTCAAAGATATTTGGAAATGTATACTTCTGTTCTAAATTTGTATGTAATTATAGTCTGTTATTTGCCAAGAACGATGCACGTTAAAAGTGTGTGTAACATCAATATATCAAAGTAGAGTTTTTGGGAACTAATATATGTCAGAAATCATATACGTTAAAATTTTTAAAAGATACAAACTACGAAGTTATTGAAACATTTACCTTTGGAATTACTTCCAAAGTTCGTTTTTGTAATTATAATAAAAAAGCAACAAGATGGATGAATGCCAAAAACTAGTACTCAAAATAACTAGTCCTCTTTTTTTTTACTTTTATTTTACATTGTGATTTTTTGTATTAGTAAAACATATTGTTGTGTTATAGATTATGAAATGAGTTAAAATATATTTAACCCTTAGGTATTTTACACATATTTAACTTCCCTATGCTTGTTCAAGCTATTGCAAATGGGAAAAACAAAAAGCTATAAATATTTTATTGAAGAAATATTTAATTATTCATTCATTTCCAATTATTAAAATCACTAGGGAAAAAAACCTACTTGTAAATTTAATAGATTGGGAACCTTTGTTATTTGGCTGGAGTCCATGTGGATCCCACATGAGTACTTTAGGGTTAAAAGCATATTTATACATAAAAATAATGTACATAAAGGTTCAAAATATGTCTGATGCACATTCTGTAGCCTGAAGAGCTTTTTTTTTCAATAATGGTCAGTTAACAAAAATTTGAATTTAGGATTTTATTTTGATAAAGATGAAACTCTGTAATACAACTTTTGGAAATTTGCTTACCTTATTATAGTTTTATGAGAGAAAAAATTCAGTTGTTTCCTGAAGAAATGTAAACTAAGCTAGTTTCTAATTTTTATAGCTTTACCTCTCAAATACTTATAAAGATCATTGTACTACCAAATGCTTATACATATCTTGATTGTTAAAGATACAAATTTTGTATTTATATTGACTTGATGTGTCCATTTTTTGTTATTTTCATTGATAAAGTTTTGAAGTTATACCAAAATCTGTTTAAGCCAGAAATTCCATGTAAATGCTTTGTAATGAAATTTATTGTTCACATATGACAGCATTTTATACCAAAGTGATAAAAAAGCAGTCATTAAAAACTGTTGTTACTATACATTGACTTGTTATAAAATATTTACAAGTAGGTACATACAAGTGAACTGTAAAAAACAATCATTGAAGTTCAGCACAATCCTCAAAATAATTATATTAGTTGCATAAAAATATAATTATTTTGAGGATTGTGCTGAACTTTTTTTACTAAACAAATAATTAAATACACATCATGCATGTTGTGCTGCGAGAGAGGTAGATATTGATATGCAACAGCAAAAGTAGGAAGTAATAATCACTTCCAGTATAATTTATTAAATAACACAGCCATAAAATTTAAATTACATTTGCAACTTCTTTACTTGTATGAATGATAAAGCATCACTGATTTCATAAATAGATCAATGTTTCAGAAACAATGAAGTGAAAATAAGATTGTTATAAGTTAAGATTTCATATCAAAGCCATGTTTAAAATACAAACTTTGAAACAACTTTTTGTGATGTATTGCCATATGTTTATAACTTGCTTTAAAAAGTGAATTTAAAAATTACCTTGTGTTAGAAAATTAACATTTTAGGAAGCAGAAATAGCATAAGCAGACTATAACCTACAAATATTCATCAATGAGGTTAAATAAAAATGTAGTAATAACTAATCCACAAAAGTTTGGCATGAAAGGTTTATTTTAATTTTTTTTATACAGTAGCATTTATTCAAACCCTAATAAATTATTCTTACAACATTATGATCCTATAACATGATAGGTTGAGTCCATATGATTTATTATGTATCCATAATGCATCAAACAATCACATAATAGACTGCTTCTAGATTGTCTTAATTTTTGCAACCTATTGAATACCAAAATATGACTTGAGAGGATAAATCCTAAACTGTATTTGTTTAAAAATTGATAATAATTACACTACACTTGCATTTTGTTCATGCAGTTGATGATATGACTAGACCATTAATGTGTATGTTGTATCACAACCAGCCTGATGAGCCCTGGTACTGGGTGAAAGGCCTTGCTGGCATTAGATGTAGGAGATATAGTTAGGTTGATTTATTATTACATATTCTTTTTAGCTTTCATTCATAAGTTCTTAGAAATACAAAAGATTTATATTGGCTGTAATAATTAATTCTGACAAGGTCAGAATAGAATCATAAAAGTTTTTACCATTTCTTATAATATTAAGAAAAATTCTTTCACAGTTATAATACACTTTTTGTTTAAATCTAGGCAGAGTGAAATATATATATCTAAAATGAACTGCTATATTTTATATATTTTAATTAGCAAAAGATGCACGGCTGTATTTATGAATTATTCTAAGTAGATCTGTTGTTTGAATAAATGCTCCTTGGCATAGTAATATAGTTTCTTTTTTTATATACTGACACAGGGAAATACATCTTTAATATTAAAATTCCCCTCGACGTGGATTCCTGTACGTGGTGAGGGGACCTCCCAGGGAAGGTTCTGTATTTTCAGTTACTTTCTCTGGGATCTAAACATCCACCCACGTGTTTGCCGTTCGTGGCGACCTGTGAAGGGGAGGAGAGGATCCTGGTGGTTGAGTGGTGTCTGGGCACTGCAACACACCACTTTGGCCTTGAATTCCTGTAGACGGGTGGCCCCCCTAGGGTCAAGTGGCTGGTCCACTGGGGCTACCCGTTGAGAACGCCCAACACTGGTACTCAGTTGACCCTGTTGTGGACATTGTGTCTGATACTGGTGTTTGGGTATAGTGCTCCCATGGAGTCCTACGAGGGGACGCACTACAATGTCAAACAAGGACACTGCAGCAACGCCAGGGTTTCGTCGGGTGGGGTCAGTGGGCACTGAATCTCTATCTCTTTAATTATGGATCCCCCCATTCCAAATAAAAAAAATGTTAAAAATCTGCTTATTGGTAAACGACCACGTCTAGAAGACTCTGAACAGCAGTCTCCATCACCCAGTTACACCTGTACCTCGCTTTTTAATCATGCACTCACTATCAGATAAATCATTAGGTCAAATGTCTCCTTTTTTTATTCAGAAGGGCTTAGAGGGGCTTGCTGGCTCTCCAAAGTCAGTTAAAAAGCTACGTTCTGGAGACATCTTAATAGAAACTTCCCATCCTAAGCACAGTGAACTTCTCTTGAGTTCAAAGGCCATTGGGGATATACCTATTGAGGTTACACCCCACGCTTCCTTGAATTCCTCTCGAGGAGTTATCGTTGAGAGAGCTCTGAAATATTCACCCGGGACGGAGATCCTTGCTGGTTTCTCCAATCAAGGAGTTTCGGCAGTTAGAAGGATCTCTACTCGTCAATATGGAATTATGGTGCCACCCTCATTTTTAACTTTGACGTTTTCATCACCACGTCCACCTGCCACCATAAAGGCAGGTTATTTG
>NW_013669724.1:0-6224 GCF_000517525.1 Limulus polyphemus
GTCTGGGGCTGATTAAGTCGATGGTCAATGTATCCTCCTTGTGTAAAAGACAACAAGTCGTCCTTTAACGTATCTAATTCGCTTTTAAATTTACTAATGTTTTCCATTTGTACTTCTTGCCACTGCTGTAATCTCTCTTCTTGTTTCTTTTCTCGTTCTTCTTGTTTCTTTTCTTTTTCCTCCAACAACTGCTGTAATTTCTTCTTGTTTATTTTGTTGTTCGAGCTGCCATTGTTGCAGGTTTTCTTGCAACTGCTGTTGTCTCTCTTCTTGTTTCTTTTCTTTTTCCTCTAACAACTGTTGTAATTTCTCTTCCCGTTCTTCTAGTTTCTTTTCTTTCTCCTCTAACAACTGTTGTAATTTCTCTTCTCGTTCTTCTTGTTTCTTTTCTTGTTTTTATATTGCTGCCATCAAATCTGCTAAGCTGTAGTTTGATTTTCCGCCTCTCGTTTCCATCTTTTTCTCTTTTTTATTTCTATCCCACTTCTGACACCAATTTGTTACGTCTCCGTTTGTTAATTAACTTTCCGTAACTTCGTTCCGACGAAACTTTAGCGACACAAGTTCTTTACTTATAAAACTGGTTTATTCTTTCCGAATACAACTTTACGATACCCTTATTTTCAACAATCGCGCTAAAACAAACGCTATATCAACGAACGTCAATAATACTTCTGACTGCAGTTCAATTACTCACTATCCACACACACATTACATTACTTTCTTATATATACCCGCCTACACCATCTAGTAAATACTAGAGCATTCATGAAGAAACAAGATAGTTCTAGAAACTAGAGGGCGCCACACCAGTCACGTGACCTCGATGACGCAACATTATCATAACTGATAATTCTAGTCTTCTATTGAAACTGCCAGAGTGAATATCGAGATCGCAGGCTTGTCCAGATCTGTACATTGCAGTAATTAGGCGGCGCCACCATTTAGATGTCAATCGGGGGAGGGGGTATTCTAAGTAGGTAACTGCAGGTTCTTTATTTATGCATTTTAAAGATTAGATGTTCTTAAAAGATTGTTGATAGTTATTTTGAATTTAGTTTCAAATGACTTCAAGAACAACCCCCATTAAAAACAGCAACAACAGATTTTTGTCTTTCATAAATCTGCATGGATTTTCTTTTATTTTTTTGTTTTGAATTTCGCGCAAAGCTACACGAGGGCTATCTGCGCTAGCAGTGTAAGACTAGAGGGAAGGCAGCTAGTCATCACCACCCACCGCTAACTCTTGGGCTACTCTTTTACCAACGATTAACAGTCACATTATAACGCGCCCACGGCTGAAAGGGCGAGCATGTCTGGTGGGACGGGGAGTCGAATCCGCGAACCTCAGATTGCGAGTCAAGAGCCCAAACCATCTGGCCATGCTGGGCCTTCTTTTATAAGCAGAAACTAATCAAATAAGTTTTTCATAAGCCTTTTTAAAATGTCGCCAATAACAAAAACTGTATCTTAATTATTTGCTTTTATATAGTTTTTCTATCATGTACATTACGAAAATTTAATTTATGTATTGTGGTTTACGCTCTTGTATCCGAATTCTTGACCGATATGTTTCTAGCATTCAGTAGGTAGTCTCTTGGCACATTATGGATAATCTATTAATCTTTTCCGTTGTTTTGCTATTCTATAATTTTACAAGTTAACGATGTATTGTTAGTCATAATTGAAAAGTTAACTCTATTTTTATTAATTACAAATAAAATATATAATATAACGGGTGTGTGTTTCTTCTAGCAAAGCGGCCAAAGCCACATAATATAATGGAAGGTGCCAGGATAAGATTCGAAATACTTTATTACTATTTATCCCTTTGCTAATATATTGGTGCAAAGATAAATTATATATATATAAACGATATAATTTGATAATATATGTTATTTTGCATTATCTCAAAACTAAACATATTTGGAATTAAAACGTAACTCAAAAATGATTATTTTGTAACTTAAAATACTAACATAAAACACACCAAACATACAAAAGGAAAACATCATTCAAACGTTTTACAAAACTGAAGGCAACAATAAAACTTCTAAAAATGTTTAAGTTATAACTTGATATAAAGCATCATGCTTTACGCTTGTTTATAAGAACAACTGTGGGGGGTAAAAAACCTTAGTCACGTGATTGAATTTACAATGTATGTGTTTATGTGTGCGTTACGCTGTTGTGGTTGATGGCGCCAAGCGACAGAAGAAAGTAACCATGTTGTTGAGGTGGCTTAATTATGGATAAAAGCGTTTTAAAGATGTTGATTGGTATTTTTACCTGTTTATAAACTTAGCATTAGTGCTTACATCGGTTGGAAGTGCATAAAAGAATTTGGTGTAAAGGTGAGCGTTATATGTTAGCTGTAAATTCCTAATACGGTAATTGGAGGTTGGGCAAATAAGATGCGAGGTACGAGTCGCACGGTCATGGCCGCTTTGCTGTTGCTTTGGGTGCGTGTCATGCTTGTTATAGGCTAAGTTAGGCTATAAGTGTAACAAACGTATCTTGCGTTGTGTTACGGTATGATGTATAACTCGAACACATTTGGCAGGAAGCGTCTTTGATAATAGGCGTTGTTAGTTTTTATTGTTTTGTGCAAAACAAGTGTATTGTATGTTTTTTACCAATTTAATTTCAAAAATCTTCAGTAAGAAAATTGGAGATCAGTCAAATTGCCAAACAACTGTCGTAATATTTGCGAATTGCAATGACATTTAGCGACTTAAATATGTTTTTAATTTTATGTTGATAAAAGTTAATTACTAAATCATATTTCATAACCTCAACAAGTAGCTTGTATTTTACTGCTGTGGTGTAGTGTCATTATTACAATAGTTAAAGGTCTGACCAGTGTTCTAAACTTGTTTCCTCACACACTGTGTGACACAGCCACAGTTGGTATTTTCAAGTGTATTTAAATCAATTAGGACATATTTTGTTGTAATTGTAAATCAAATATAGTGAGTTGCCAGTAACATGAATAACTACAGTATGCCAAAAAAGTTGTCCAAAAATATTTTCAGCAGGTTAAGTGTACAGAATTTAATAAAATTATTCTTTAACAATTAAATACATCAAATATAGATTCTTGTGACTTGTACTGGAAATTAACACCATGTGTTTTTAGTTTTAAATTCATATTATTTGGTAACTGCATCATTAGTACATTAACTGGTCTGCTGAGAATTTTATAGCATTTTATGAGGTGGTCAGTTTTTAGTTATAATTCTAGTCATTGTTTATTTATAAAAGTCATATATTTAGAGGGTATTAATAGCATTTGATAGCTTTTTAATTTTTCTTTTTCTATGTACGTTAATTAACTGAAATAATATCTTGTAAGGAGCAGTGCTCATCCAGACCATTTTTAATTTGTAGCCACTGATTTTGGGGCAAAAAAATTTATAGCTAAACCTAGCATAAGATTCAAACATGAGACAAATATCAAGAACTAAAGAAATGTTTATTAAAATATTTAATGGATTTTTTTTAATGAAAAGTGAAAAGTCTGTGTATATTTCATTTCAATTTTTAAATTCATTGCTCTTTTTTTTAAGAAGGTAAAGAATGTAATTTTATTAATTCCATTAACCAAATATAAACTATATAAAATATTACTATCTGAGATTCATTTTTAAATAAACTAATATTAACTTTCAGTTAGAGCAAGCTACCTACTTAAAGCACAACTAAAATCAACTTGGTATTGGGAATACGTATAACTAATGAAATATACTTTTTTAATGGTATCATTTTTAAGGATTAGAGTGCATTTTTTATCAGTTCAATGCCCTTGCTGTTAATAGTATTTTTGGCCATAATCACAATCATACCTCACAAAGTTCAGATAGCTTGGGAGATTTAGGTTAAGCCCAAATATGTGTATTAATAATTAACGTATAATTTATTGTGAAATAATATAATAAAAATTGTCTTGTTTTTCAAACATGATTTATCTATACCTTTATTTTACTCCTTACAAGCCAACTTCAATAGTTTACTAATCAAGTTTTTAATAACAAGAAGATATCTGATGTCTGACAAGAGGTGTGGTCAGCTGTCCTTGATGTTTATGTTAGTTAAACTTATAATTTTCTTGATTGTTCATGGAGAAACAAATAGATTACACTTCCTGACCATTTGACATAGTGTCATATTCTTTTTGTGAAATGTTGATTCTTATTAGGATGTTACGCTATCTAGCTTGATTTTAGGATTTATTTAATAAGTTGAATGAATAATCAGTAGCGTGTTTACACAATAGACTTTGATGGAAAAAGTGATAATTATGATTGTCAAAACAAAAATGTTAAACTATGATTAATCCAATATTCATACATAATTAAGGGAATTAATAGCACTAAAATGTTAAAGTACAGTGAGTGAATAATTTGCAGCATTTTAATGACAAGTGTTTGTCACATCTACAGTGGCCAGTTATATCAGTTATAAGACCAACTATTATAGCAATAGATAAATGAAATAATGCATTTGAAGATTCCAAATAAAAAAATATATATCACAATTTTTATCTCAATTTTTTAAATCACCAAAGTCATAAAATATTTCTAAATTTTCGACAGTTTAACTGTTAGGTTGAGCACCGCAGAGTAACTAAAAGGTTAAACATAAACATTCTCTCACTGAATATACACCAGTTATATGAAAAGTTAGTCTAATTAACAGAACAGCAAACCTTAGAGTAGCAGACTAAATGCCCTACAACAAACAGTTTTTCTGGAGACAATTATTTAAGGTAAAAAAAAAAGTGAAAATTAAAAAATTGTTGAGAAGTGAAGTGCCTAAAGTCAATTTTGACAATTAAAACTGAATAGGTGGTTAACTACAGAACTATAAGTACAAAACACCCACAGCTTTGATCAGAATTACATGCCAAGAATCTTCAACATGCCTTCTATGGTGAAATTGGCTGATGAGTTAAATTTCAAGCTTGGTGATGTTGTTGCAGTAATATGACCATATGCTCCAAAGTCATTTTTTTTTTACATGGTAGTTGGATTATGGGACTTTCTTTTTTTGTTACCTGATGATTATTTAATTCAATTTGACAGTACAAAGAATCAAACATATTTTCAACATTAATTAGCTTACGAGTGGATACAACTTGATAATTAACACATTTTTTTATTTTACAGGCATTTAAGTCCAACAGCCCACCTGCTAGTGCAGGTAGGTGTGTTTTAAAATGGCCTCTGCTGCTAAAGGCAAAAGGAATTTCAGTGTATCACAAGATACACGAGGTATGTCAGATTTGTTTTGTTCATTTTGTATGATAACAATAATTAAAACTTTAAACTTTTTAAGTAACCTTAATGTTTTTATGTACTCATCATCCAATATTTTAGTGGTTTGTAAATTTTTTATCGCAGTGTATTTTAATGGCATACTTTTTTATTTTGCCACAATACACTACTGACCAATTGTTTAAATAATAAGATTAAAATTTTATGATTAATACAAGTAATTTCCAGAAATCAAATGTTTTCAGACAAACACTGTGATTTGTTTCCTTAACAATTGTATTTCTAATGTTACAACTCATCCATGGTATGCCCTATTTTAACTCTTTCAGCACGGGGTCAATCCCTGGGACTGACCTCATAATTATTTTGTGCTTGTTATAGTTTTTAAGCTATATCTTTTAAATTAATAAGTGTATGTTTATGAAATTTGGCAGATTATCAGTAAACATTACAAGGCTTTCATATGCAAAATATCAGATTTTTTATTAAGTCTTAAGGTTTGCTAAGCAATGTTCTTCTCATGCTTTTTTCTTTTCACATATTGCCTATCCAACATGCAAAGTAATTTTCATTTTAAGATTAAAAATACTGTTATGAATCAGAAAAATTTCAAATGCGAAATCTTCATAACTTCCTGATAGTTATCAAATGTTTCTTATGAAAAACTTTATATTTTGTCTGTTATTTTCACTAACGATTCTCTGTACGGGTTTGGTCGAGTTGTCTGATCTTATAACCACCATAAAAATGAGGAAATAAATATGAATTATGCCTTTTTTGTCCTAGAATGACTACAAATTTTAACACAAAAACACAAATGTTTACTCTAAATATCTGAAATGTCATAACATTATACATTTATATATATTTATTATTTTGACCTTTCAGCCATACAATGACACGGTGCACGTGCACTCATGTTGCCATGTCCAAGTATAGCAACAATTA